>NW_009605393.1:12731-23236 GCF_000690535.1 Cariama cristata | reverse complement strand
CCAAATCGATTCTGTGATTCTATGATTCTATCTTGCTCTCTTTTGTGGGCTGTCTTGTTCCCACTCCTCAGGAAAAGGCGGCTGCAAATGACCCTTTGGCAGGGTGTCATGAGAAGCTGTGAAGAACATGGGACCCTTACTTTCATGCCAAAGCAGCGCTGAGTGTACTGCAAGTTCTAATGTACTGTTTTACTTTAAAGGCAGTCTTCCCGAGCTGTTCTGGTATGTATTTTTAAGTCTCTGCATTGCTATTTGTGTAATGATTTGTGTGGCACTGGTATTAAATATCTGGCAAAGATAATCAGTCATTAACTCAATGACTGAATGAATGAATGAATGAACTAAATGATCAGCATAGCTGACAGTGAATATTAAGTCTTCTGTATGAAAATCTTTGTATTTTCTGCAGAAAAATTGAGCAGCAAAGTCGAGTATAAAACTGTAAATGTTGAAATAATTCTACAACATCTCAGTGGGATGAAATGGTATGTTGGTTATCATTACATTGCTCAACAGGATCACTAAACTCTGCACTAGAGAGAGAGCTGTTGATATGCAACCCTGCGTGGACATCTGCATCACTTATGCATCACAGCTACAGGAAATCCACATAACAGCTGCATCATAGACACATCACCTGGCAGTGAGTATCATGAAGTATGAGGACTCCAGCTCCAATGTAAAAGATGGGAAGATTGCGGCAAAAGGCAGTTGTAGGCTAAGCATGGCAATTAGAGGCTGCCAGTGCATCGACTCAGGGCATCAACTAATGCAATGCACACACAAAAAGTAATCCACTAAAATAAAACACTGAATCATTTTGTTCCTTGGGCTGAAAATGTTCTGTTTTTCAGAGGACAATGGATCTATCACATTTTACAAGGAAGCCTTTGTTTCATGATTAACATTCACACATACACATCTAAAATAAGAAATATGTCTTTCTGAAGGTTTGCACTAAGGTGCAAACTACCAGCAGTTCAACAGTCTGAAATGTCAGGAGATGTTAGTTTAGTGCAGAGAAACTGTATCGCAGTTTCACATCAGCTTTGTATAAAAAGAGATTTGCTTCCAGTATCTGCCTGGAGCACAACAGTGCTTCCTGAGGGAAGCAGTAAGTGAGAGAAAATGTACTTCCATATGCATTGCCAATAGGCTGCACTTCAGCTGTGCTGACATGTCAGACCTTCCTGAGGGACCAGGGCTTAGATGAGCATTAGAAAAGTAGAGTTCTAGTCCTGCTAGACCATGTTTCTTGTTCTAGGGTCTCTCTGGACTTTTATGACTGACCAAGGTGCGACACCTTGGCAGAATGGATTTCTAGCACCTGTGGACTTGATTATTTTCAAAGCTGAAGCTATGAAAGAAGCTGGCATAACCTTAAACGCCAGCAAGACTGAGGCTTCCCTAACCCAGTAGACTCAGTGGCAGATTCTTGTACACATTTCCCTTTCAATATTTATTACTCTTCCTTCAACAATTGCTTTTTTTCAGTGTACATCCTAAACTCTGGATATGGACTCCCTGTGCTGCTAAGGGCTGGAAACAGCTTGCACAGGATTCTGTCTTCACTGAATCATACAGGGATCTATTTCTATTTCCTCAGGCTCATGTGTGGAGACTACAGCGGAGATATCTCAGTGGGGATCCACTACTGCCACAGCATGATCCAAAGCTTCTCCTGAGCCAGGGCAGATTCCTCTAACCCGGGCAGAGACAGGGAAGACATGACTGCTGATCTCAATAATCAGATTATGACACTGCAGAGAGGGAATAATTACAGAGGAGGTCTGATTTAACTAACAAAACTTGTTGCTTTTTCCTCCTGTTGGCAAGTTGTGGCAGATGGGTCTCTCAGTGTCTTCCAAGGGCCATACAATAGTCAGAAACTGTAGCTTGAAAACAGCTCTTCTAACAAGAGTGCTTATGTATAGCAGGGACTCGGAACAGGAAAGAGAAGAGAGGAAGTGGTGAAGGTCAATTATTAAATTTATCATATTAGCCCTATCCCTGCTGGTGACATACTACGCATAATCAATTAAGTTAATTATTTTGCTGCTGCCAATGTTACAAACTCCGTGTAGGGGAACAGACATACAGTCGGATTGCTTGTTTGCTTTGTTGGCTTTTTTTTCCTTTCATCTTTTCTTAATGACAACATGGGTTGGATTTCCAAACCCTCCCAGCACTGGCGTAACTGCATTCTGACAGCTGCAATCAAATTCCTATTTGTCTAACTGCTCTTACTTCTACCAGTGAAATGCTGAATGACTGCAGCAAGAGCAGAATTGAAGTAGTTCAGGTTCCCCTAAAAATACCACTCTAAGACACTACTGTAGGAAAATACCATGATTCTTGGCCTGAGAGGGCCAATAAAGGTGACTCATCATCAACTGATGAGGAACCTGAGGCAGGGAAGGAAACAGCTTTTTTGGTTATGTGGCAACTATAGAGGAACAACCAGGACCTAATATTCCTGAGCCCAAGTAGGCTGGTTGAACCTAAGCCTCATTGTTTAAAGTTATGCCAAATGCCATTCTGTTGATGTCTTTGATTTCTCGCAAGACATCTCATCTTGGTTCAAAGCCCTTGACTATTTGACAACTATTCAAGGTAAGCTGTAAGAATATCATCTCACTTCATACCACTGCTTCTCAGAGAAGGCATCTGCAGAACTGCAGCTGCTTGTTATTTCTGTGACAAAGACAGGACAATTTCTTTGATTCTTTTTCCTTCTTGAAAGACTCAGCTGCTTAGCTCCACTGACAGCAATGCAATTTTAAATTCCTGAGACTCAATTAAAAACTAGATCAGTTTCCAAAACACTATTAAGGACTCACCAGGGGATAAGGATTTGAATTTATTGTCATGAATATAAAGCTTGTCTCCTTAAGTGTGGCAGAACAGTGAGAAGAGAGCATGCCACAGACAAGCCTTTCTATTCTAGCAAGGTGAAGGAGTGTCCTCCCAACAAAACAGAGACTGCAATTAGGGCTTTTCCCCTTGTGGTATGTCTAGACTATAGGAGCTGGCACTGGTGAGACATGCATACATTAGGAGTGGTGATCTAATAAAACAGCTGGCAAGCTTTCTGTGCGACTCTGCCTTCTGTCCAGCTCATTTGTTTTCTCTGAGACACTTAGGACTTGGTGTTCCCAAGCTTGTGGCATCTCTCTCCATATCAGACAGCCAAATATGCAAAATTGCTTCTTCCTGTTTTGATTCAGTATTACCTGAGAAGTGGACCTGATAGTATGTTTTGTCTTATGACTGACTACTCGTTACTGGGATCTGCCCAGGAAAGGAGATGATGCAGTGAGCTGTAGCAATTCATGAATACACTCTGCCTCAGCTCTGTCTAAGCCTTCAGCATTGGATCAAGTCCTTTTCTCTTGGTGGTGATTACAGTGGACTCCTGGCGAGCTCAGAGTACTTAAGGTAAGCCTTCAGTTCTCTGGCAGCATGCATCCTGTCCCTCACTTTTCTGAGTTAGGTGTGTGTAGACATGAGCCCTTTCTTCACTGAGGGACTGGAAAACATCTGTCTCTACGGGTACCAGCAAAATGTTGCTCTATATCTGCAGCTGATGCACCACTGATTGCCAAAAGCAGGTTCATAGCTACTGTGGAGGTCAAAACTGGTGAGATGTTTGCAGGTCTCAGTGCAGACCTGGGCTCAAAGAGGGAAAAACATGATTTCAATGTTGAATTCAAAGGAAAGCACTTGCATAAGGAGAGCAATAGGCCTCTCTGTGTGCTCAGCATGGTGCATGGTGGTCAAGGCAATCAGGGCCAGGTTCCAGCCATAAGGAAATATCATTTCATTGACTTATAATGACTGGCACAGGGTACTTTGAACCTGTTTAAAACCTAATCTTTAGGACTTCCAGACATATTCAGGGATGAAAAGTCCAAGGACCATCAGGTAGGAAGACACTTTCTCTGACTGAGGAGGTCTGAGCCCATGACACCCAGAAGCTGAGACTCAGTGGAAGACAGATTCCAACTGCTTGCTGTGTTCATCTGGTCTTTGCCCATGTGCTGCTATCAGACAGGACACTGGCTTACATGGGGCTTTGATCTTGGTAGTACAGCTGCCAGTTTTTCCTTCTCTCTGTGCAGATGCTTCTCAGTGGTCCTTGGGCAACTAAGGCCAAGGTCTCAGGCACACTTACTCTCCTTAGTTCATGTAGTGTTGTACCAAAAGACAGGACAATTGATTTACTTCTCATCTTTACCTTGGAAGCAAAGGCAATGGCATGCAGAGAAGCTAAGTCTGAAACACAGTTTCCTCCTGAGGAGCTTGCAACACCTCTGCAGTTCTGAGACCGTTACATTCCAAAATGCAAGGGACAGAGGTTTCAACCCCAGCTACAAAACACTTCAACAGCTTTGGGCTTTCTTTATTTCCAACCCCCAACACCCCCTCCTCCCCCCTGTTTTATTGGATTCTTCCTTAAACCCAGAAGTGACAGCATTGAAAACACTAAGGAAGCACCTGGAGGGAAATGGAATGCCTAATAGTGGATGGAGGAAAGCAGAATTCAGCATTTCTGTAATGAAAATTGAGCAGGCTAATGTGAGGAGACTCTTAAGTCTTAATTTTGCTCCTTACCACAGATTGTGTGTTGGCTTCCCAGAAAAAAGCAACAATTAACACTTAATGATGTAGAAAATCCTTCCTTTACACTTGGTTCCTCAAGACCTGCAAGGCATTTGGACTCAAATCTCCCATTGCCCTTTTACTGGGAGATGGCCTATGGCAAGATCTGGCAAGGTTCAAAAAACAAGAGTGATTCTTTTTTTCCATTGCAACAATCAGAGCTGTCTAAAAACAAAACAAAACAAAACAAAACAAAACAAGAAAATTTAAAAGGAAATTCAACACCCCACCATGTTCCTACCACTTGGTTATATTGTCAAGGCCAGAAAAGACATTGACTGGGTTGCAACAGGTAAATGATTTGTTCAAATTTGACTTAGAAGGAGAGGTTCTAAGTCACTGAAGCTTTACCTGTTATTTGCTTGACAGGATTCTGGTACAAGCAAATCAAAAATAAAGAGCAGTCTCCAGAGGAAAACTGGAGCAGACAAACTTGGAAAATAGATTTTGACTCCTTTCAGGAGTGTACTTGCAAGTTTTACTGCTGCTTTCTTCCCACCTATTGCACCAGGAATTCTGATACCACCAATACCCATAGTCGCCTTTCTAGTTGCTGTATATAAAATGGCATGAAACCATGGGAAGCAGGGAACAGCTGCTGCAATCACGTGATGGACAGCTGCATTTTCAACTAGTTTTGCACTTCAGATCAAATAAGATAGACAAATCCGTTATGGCACTCTCTGTGACTCTAATTTTACACTGGTCATTCGGATATTTGAGATAGATGTGTTCATGAATGCATTCATCAGACCACTACAGTTCTGCAGGCTCCTGAGGAAGTGCCAGCCTGGCATCAGTACACATGTGTCATGGTCCACTCAGTAATGGACTCGTGATGGTTTGTTAAACTCCAGTCTTAAAGTGCAAAAAACAAAGGCGAAAACGCCAAAGGGATTTTGTTTCAATCAATCAGTGTAACTTTATTATATTGCCCGTAAAGCAGTGTGCGATAGGAAAAAAGAGTGAAGAGGGAAAGAAAAGGTAAAGTAAAAGGAGAGAGAGAGAGAATTATAGCTACCACCATGGGTCCAAGGCGTCCCTATGGTCCCAGGTCCGGCAGCATCTCGTCGGTCCTTCCGATCATCGTGATCTCCGGTGGGGAAAGCTTCCCAAACTTTGGCTGTTAAGGAGCATCTTTTATGCTGAGCAACACACCTTGCCCCCCCTCCTCTGTTCCATGGACCACTGCCAACCTCCTCCTTCGCTCTGCCTCCCCGAACAAGACTTCTGCGCATCCTCAAAGAGGAGTGTCTTAGGTGTGGTTTGCCTTGGAGGTGGGTAGCCTTCGGCTAGGAGGTGTGTTTTTCCTATTATAATTAGGAAAGTTCACCTAAGGTCGAAGTCTTCTTGCCAGTTGCTAAGGCAGCAGGTGAGATCCATCTTATTTGACAGCAGCTATGTGGTTTTATCTCGGCCGTTACTTTCAGTCCCAGGTAGTGGAGAATAGTATATTCTTTTTCGTACCTCAGCCGTTACTTTCAGTCCCAGGTAGAGGAGAACAGTACACTGCTCTCTGTACCATGCAGTCCTCCGTCTTTGGGTGCTTGTGTCCTTGTATCATCTCCAAGACTCTATTGACGATGTTGAGACATTACTGTTCTTTCGGGCCAACTTCGGACCGACTCTAACAACATGCACCCTGATTCCCAGCTACCTGAAAGGAGGTCGTAGTGAGGTGGGTGTTGGTCTCTCCTACCAAGTAACAAGTGATAGGATGAGAGGAAATAGCCACAAGTTGCACCAAGGGAAGTTTGGATTGGATATTAGGAAAAAAATTCTTCACTGAAAGGGTTCTCAAGCACTGGAACAGGCTGCTCAGGGAAGTGGTGGAGTCACTATTCCTGGAGGCATTTAAAAGGCATGTAGATGTGGTGCTTAGGGACATGATTTAGTGGTGGACTTGGCAGTGCTAGGCTAACAGCTGAACTTGATGATCTTAAAGGTCTTTTCCAACCTAAACAAGACTATGATTCTATGATTTTTAATGCTAAGACATAGAACTACTGACTTAATCCACTAAGCCAGATACAAGATCACTCTTATCTGTATCTGCTCTTACAGGCAAGGATGGAATGGGAAGGATTGCTTCAGGGACTTCCTGAATGAGCTCCACCAGTTTCCCTTCATTGCCTTCAAGGAAGTGATTCACAAAAAAGGTAGAGTCTAAAATGATACATGCAAGGATTTGTCTCATTATGTATTAGGTTGGAATTAGGATGCTGGGATCTTTTTTCGTACGTATCTAGAATACAAAAGTTCCATGGCATAAGAAATCCCAACAGGTGGAAAGTTTAGAATGACTTCTTTTTAAACTTCCCAGCAGCCAGAACTTGTTGTAACTGCCAGCATTTGTATAAAAAAGAATTCTTTTCTGCTTGGGGAAGGCAGGTAGGGAGAAGGGAGCAAAGAGATTGCGGACAGCTGCCATACCTGTTTCCATGTGCAAGAGACTAGGATAAAGATAAAATGGTTTTATTCCAAAATGCCTGTACTAGTTGACTGGGCTCAAAACTGTACGATTTTGAGATGCTTTCATGTAATGCAGTCATCATTTGGTGACACTTGTTATTCATGAAGAAGAACTTAATCCATTTCCGATATAGTCTAGAAATTGTTGTGTGTTTATGACTGGAAGCAAAAGAGTAAGGGAAAAGGAATGAAGCTGATACTCTCTTCACAGGTGCTGCAGGCTGTATTCAGGCAACCCCAAAGCTGTCTCGGCTCCCCTGGTTAATGCTAAACATAGAGCCTTCCTTGAAATGTCATAGATAGCATTATCAGGATCTTTTGGTTAAGGAGAACAACAGATTTCATATTGTACCATGAAAGGGTACATCTTTTGAGGGACAGGAAGAACCTGCTGTCTTCTTGGTAATCTGGCATCTTAGGATGTCACTCCATTAAATTCAGCATCAGCTTATTATTTTCTCAGAAACCAATCTATGTGGGAACCTGCAGCTGCTAACCTTATCTCTGACTGCAGGGACAAAAACCAGGCATTCAAAATGCTTGCGCTGCCACCGCTGATGTCCATCTGACCCCTGCACCATAACAGTGGCTGCAATTACACAGCACTCCAGAATATGTATTTTACAGGAATTTTCTTTAGTCATTATCTTCTGAAGATTTGTGACAAACCTCTTCAGAGTAGTTGTCTTTAAATTGCTGTGCACACAGCTGAACTATCTTAAGCTAATTTTCCTTCACTGTACTTGGATTTTAGCAAAGCTTTTGATACTGTCTGTCACAGTATCCTTCTGGACAAAATGTCCAGCACACAGCTAGATGAGTCTGTAATGTGTTGGGTGAGCAATTGGCTGATGGGTGAGGCTCAAAGAGTTATAGAAAATGGGGTTAAATCAGGCTGGCAGCCAGTCACCAGTGGGGTTCTCCAGCGCTCAATTTTAGGGCCAGTGTTCTTTAATGTTTTTATAAATGATCTGGATGCAGGAATCAAATGTACATTAGGTAAGTTTGCTGATGATACTAAACTAGGAGGAGCTGTGGACTCGCTTGACAGTAGTGAATGCTTACAGTTGCCAAGGGATGGAACAGGCTGCCCAGGGAAGTGGTAGAGTCCCCATCCCTGGAGGTAAAGACATGTAGTGTGGTGCTTAGGGATGAGGTTTAGTGGTGGACTTGGCAGTGCTAGGCTAACAGCTGAACTTGATGATCTTAAAGGTCTTTTCCAACCTAAATGATTCTATGATTCTGTGGCTCTATCTGGACAGACTAGAAAGCTGGGCAGTCACCAACTGTATGGAATTTCACAAGAGAAGTGCAGGATTCTCCACTTGGGATGGGGTAATCCTGGTTATACTTACAAACTGGGGGATGAGAGGCTGGAGAGCAGCCCCACGGAAAGAGATCTGGGGGTTTGGGTTGATGGCAAGTTGAGTATGAGTCACTGGTGTGCCCTGGCAGCCAAAAGGGCTAACTGTGCCCTGGGGTGCATGGAGCACAGCATCACTGGCCGGTTGAGGGAGGTGATTGCCCCACCCCACACTGCACTGGTGCAGCCCAACCTCAAGTCCTGTGTGCAGTTTTGGTCGCCTCAGTGAAAGAAGGACATCAAAATATTCAAGTGTGTCCAGAGGAGGGTGACTAAGATGATGAAAGGCCTCAAGGGCAAGGCTTAAGAGGAGCAGCTGAGATCACTTGGCTTGTTCAGCCTGGAGAAGAAAGGGCTGAGGGGGTCCCTCATCGCAGCCTACAACGTCCTCACGGGTGGCAGCGGAGGGGAGGTGCTGATCTCCTCTCTCTGGTGACCAGCAACAGGGCATGAGGAGATGGAATGAAGCTGTGTCAGGGGAATTTCAGGCTGGACATTAGGAAAAGGGTCTTCACTGAGAGGTTGGTTGGCCCGTGGAACAGGTTTCCCAGGGAAGTGGTCATGGCATCAAGCCTGTCAGAGTTCAAGAAGCATCTGGATGAGGCTCTCAGTCATATGGTTTAGTTTTAGGTGGTCCTATGAGGAGCAGGGAGTTGGACTCAATGATCCTTATGGATCCTTTCCAACTTGAGATATTCTATGATTCCATGATCTGTTTTGTGTAAATGTGTACCACAAACTCATTTTGAATGAAAGTAGGCGCTCCAGGCCACATTCAGTTTTTCTTTACATAAACAATCAGTTATTATTTATCAATTTTACTGATTTTAAGTTGGCTTATGATAGGCTTAGGTGCTGAAAATCTGAAACCACCTCATTAGCTTTAGTGCTGCTATTTGTAGTGCTGCTACTTCAAGACAAGAAAAATGGTTCTCAGAATCTGAGCATCCAACCTCAAACTTTTCAGTGTAGGAAGAGAACATCTCAGCAGAAGCACTTTTAAGCTTCTATTGTAAAAGAAATTGAAATTAGGTGGTCATTTTGCCATTCATTGCAGAGCAGCCATATTTTGTGTCAACGATGAGGGAAGTTTTGAAACACATGATGTAAAAATGAAGGTTCTCTCTTGATGCCAGAAAATGGGATGACATATCGAAAAACTATATTTGAACCAACAACTTTCCAGTGATTTTTGGTCAGAAGGTCAGGAATTTGCATATATTTACAGGTGTAATGTGTACGTGTGTAAACAAAACAAAGTTTTTTTTGTTTTCCCTGTAGAAGCCTGGAGTGCATGGACTGGAAAATACAAACCTGAGATTTGGCAGGGGGAGGGCCAGGAGAGGAGGGAGAATAAGAGAGTGAGAAGAGCAAAGCAATATAATTCTGCCTTTCAAACAGGCATGCACCCAGGTCAGTGTACTGTGGAAATCCTTTACACCTTTGGCTTCCAGACAAAAGGAAATTCAGTTTTCACTGGATACTCCTGTCTCTAAAAGTATCTCTTTACTTTTTGCATTGGTGAGTTGAAGCATTTTGTAATTAAGGCAAAAAGTAGCATAATAAATCATTCACAATTTGCAGTCTGCAGCATTGTGAAATGAAATGAATACTGCAAGAATATCTTTTTCAGTGGCAGTTTTTATGCTTCAGCTCACCTTAAGATACTCTTATTTCTTGGAGTTTGCAATGCAAAAACATGTAAACACTTTTTCGGACGAGTCTTGTGTAGAATGTAGCATAACAAAAAGTAACGTTTTGCCTCTTCTTGTTTTCTTGTTTTCTTGTTTTCTTCCCCCCCCCCCCCCCCCCCATTTGTTTGTTTGGTTTGCTTTGGGTTTGAGTCTTGGTTTTTTTTAGGATCGTGTCCTGGTTTCAGCTGGCATAGAATTATTTTTCTTCCTAGCAGCTGGTACAGTGCCATGTTTCTTGCATTAAACATGAGACTAATGTTGGTAACACACTGATGTTTTAGTTGTTGCTAAGTATTCCTTTCTCTAAGTCAAGG
>NW_009605393.1:0-12701 GCF_000690535.1 Cariama cristata | reverse complement strand
TGGGAGGAAGCACAGCCAGGCCAGCTGACCCGAACTAGCCAAAAGGATTTTCCATACCATAGAACGTCATGCCCAGTATATGAACTGGGGAGAGGTGGCCAGGAGGTGTAGGTTGCTCCTTAGGGAGGAGCTGGGCATCGGTCAGTGGGTGATGAGCAATTGTATTCTGCATCACTTTTCTTTCTTGGGTTTTATTCTTCTCTCTCCCCCTCTCTGTTATCTCCCTTTTAATATCTATTATTATCATTATAACTGTTATTATTTCAATTCTTAAACTGTCCTTATCTCAACCCATGTGTTTTACCTTTTTTCTGATTCTCCTCCGCATCCCACCAGGAGGGACGGAGCTGGGAGGAGTAAGTGAGCGGTTCGGTACTTAGTTGCTGGCTGGGGTTAAACCACAGCAGATAGGCAGCCAGTTAGACCAGGAGTAGCCATGACAGATCTTGCTCCTGGGTTGCATACGTATGGCTGGTTTACTTCAGAGGTATAAGATGGGGAAAGGACTGCACATTGACGATAATCTCTTGTCATCTCAGGTAGGAGTTTTTAAAAAATTGCTTTTAGATATGTAGATGTTTGAAACTAAGAATACCATTTTGACATAAACTAATGCAAATTAGTTAGTACAACTAATGACAACAATAATAATGACAATAATGGCATTAGTGACAATTTCCTTGACCTGCCACTGTGACGATGACCATTTTATATGACATGGTTATAGTTAACTACTGCATTCCGTTTGGTTTTTGCTATTTACAAAGGACCTCCATGTTCTTTGAAAACATGGGCTAATCAAGGTTTATAATATCCCTCAGATTGTAACAGTTGTAGATAATTTGAGATAGGCAAGCACAAATGGTGAAACCACTGTTAGAAGAGAGGCCTTGGCCCTGGGTAATAATACTATCAGACTGACTGACTGACTTGCGCAAAATCACCCAGAGTAATCAAGTATCACCCAAGTATCAAAGTAATCTAATCCGGGAAGTCTGCCTTTTGGCTCTGGGAATTAAAGAATAAAACCTGAAGACGCAGCATTTTATCTATGCACATTCAAGAAAAATCTTATCACAACTGTAAAGACAGAGATGTTTTGATCGTGAAAGGTGTACCATATACCACAAATAAGGAGAACTTTAAATTGCCTTTGAACATTTAAGCACCATTGGTGCAATGATTTATACTTCACAAAAAGAAAGTGATGTTGGTATGAGCTGCACGTGATCAGATGATACATTGCCTTGCTGATGTAGATATCTGCTGGTAGAAACAGGGTACATGATGTGCAGGAATTTTTATGTATGTTTTAAAATGTACATCAAAACTGTATGCAGTACTAATCAAAGCTACTACAGTGCTCTGGTACTTTCATCTTTATTCAGTGGTATGTTTGTTCACATTATACCTGTCAGTACAGTGGAGAGATGATACAGTGCTCATTGTGCAACAAGTTGGCCCTGGTGTGAGCAGGAGGTCTCTAGATGACCTCCAAAGGTTCCTTCTGGCAGAACATCTGGGCTCAGAGGGTGGTGATCAATGGCATGAAGTCTAGTTTGAGGCCAGTAACTAGTGGTTACCCCAGGGGTCAATAGGATCAGTACTGGGTCTGATCCTGTTTAACATCTTCATTAATGATCTGGATGATGGGGCAGAGTGACTTAAGAGTGGCTGATACACCAGACTTGTGCTGTTATCCAGAGGGACCTCAACAGCCTGGAAAAATAGGCTGACAGAAACCTCATGAAGTTCAACAAGGGGAGGTGCAAAGTCCTGTACCTGGGGAAGAACAACCCCATACACCAGTACAGGCTGGCACCTGGCCAACTGGAAAGCAGCTTTGCAAAAAAGGACCTGGGGATCCCAGTGGACAACAGCGTGAACACAAGCCATCAGTGTGCCCTTGCTGCAAAGAAGAGCAAGAGCATCTTGGGCTGCATTAGAAGGAGCGCTGCCAGCAGGCTGAGGGAGATGATCCTTCCTCTTGCTCAGCACTGGTGAGGCCACAACTGGAGTATTGTGTCCAGTTCTGGGCACGTTAGATTACAACACAGAGACATGGACGTACTGGTGTCCAGCAAAGGGCCATGAGGATGATGCAGGGACTGGAGGATGGTGCGGCACTGGAATAGGTTGCCCAGAGAAGCTGTGGACGCCCCCTCCCTGGAAGTGTTCAAGGCCAGGCTGGATGGGGCTTTGAGCAACCTAGTGTAGTGGAAGGTGTCCCTGCCCATGGCAGGGGGTTTGGAACCAAATGATGTTTAAGGTCCCTTCCAACCAAACTATTCTATGATGCAATGATTCTATGATAATAATGATTGAGACTAACGATAGAGGTTGCTCTTGTTTTAATACATACTGAAATCAGACCTAGAAAGGAGGGGAAGCTCTTGCTCAAATCAACTAAGAATATTTCATTTGTTTCAGACATGTTGGTAAGGACTGGACTCTTCATCATACTTAGGTATATTTGTAAATGTTTTGTCTGCATTTAAAAACTGTAATAAGCAGTTTAGAAAGATACTTTAAGTGTATGTTAAACTCTCATTAAATATTTTGTATATATATGGAAGTATAGTTTGTTTACGGTATCTTATAGTGTTTTACAGTATGGCAGCTTCTGCTTCGTTTTTTTTATTTCTAATTTTATTAAAAGGACTTCCAGTATTTTCTAGTAATTTCCAGAGTAATTCTATTATTTTCTGATTCCTTGTTCCACTGCTTTTTGCCTGGTTTTTAATGGAGCCTTCTTGATTATTATTTGATATTTTATCAAATGCTGAAAGTAAGAACAGTTACAGTTACAGGCTGACCATGAGTAGGAAGGGCTTTGGAGGCTGTGGCTGGACAAGATGGCCCGAGGATTCCCAGGGGGGATTTTTTTTTTAAATAAGATTTTGCTGATTTTTCTATGTACCCTTTGAAAAATGAGGGTGGCCTTATATTTGAAGTCACCTTGTATTTGGGGTAGTAAGGTAGTTCTGGCTAAATCTATGGGAACGGCCAGAGTCCACAAGGATAAACCATAATGAGGTGGAGAAGCAAGCATTCAAAATTTGCTTTGGAAGAAATTGGTTAATTAACTGTTTTGCATTACACAAGACCTTAGCTTGGCCAACTTACTATCTTTGTTAAATATGTGGCTTCCTAAGAGTAAATCTGGATGAAATGTCTTAGTATTGTTTAATTAATTTTTTCATAGGGAAAACACAAAAATTGTGCAATTGCATATATTGGACCAAAGAAATATATATGTTTGCATTTTCCCAGGAAGCTCTCTTTTCCAGAAAGAAGAAAACCTATGGATAGAGTTGTTGGTTTTAGGTCCCATATTGAGGGAAATGGCAGTATTTTTTTTATGTTATGCCTCATCACTCCCAAAACTGGAACACAGATTCAAACAGCAAAAGCTGAGTGTGATATATTAATGACAGTGCTTTAAGAATATTGATGTATCAAGAACAGTGAGTCAAGAACCTCTTCAGTGTCTCAAACAGATGACTTGTGACAAATGCCCCACATATTCTTCCTAGCTTTAGCAGCTGTTACTAGACCTAGGTTAGGTAATATCTCTTCAGGTACTAGCCAGACGATTGAAATAAATTTATAGAGGTTCATGGCATTATTTTCTGACTGTAGAAAAATCTTTCCTGGAGGAAGAGTATGATTCTGGGAAGCCAAATGGGCTAAAAGTCTATATGGAAGACCTCAGAGATACAGGAGAATGGGCTTGGGGACACGCTAATTTTCTTCTCATCAGTATATTGTGTAGCCTACCTTTAGCACACAGTGGACTTGAGTAGGTTCAGGTCTGTTATTCCTCCCAAGTACAGGAATAAATTAATGAAATTACAGAAATAATTTACATTTAAAGGAAATTAATGGTACAAGGGGAACTTAACAGCAATTTTCTGTCTCAAAGCATGATTCTAGAGATAATTTACAAAAATCATTTAGTCAACTGTGAGTTCATTTGTTGTTTTTAAATTCTGTCTGTTAAAAATAGAGGCACGCTCAGTGTAAAAAAACAACCAGAAAAAGTGTTTTTAAAGTAGTCTATGGGCTTTCCAAGGTAAAGAATGTAATGAAGAGGCTATCAGAAAGCAAGTCAACTTAAAAGGCTCTGGGAGTAATTCCTCTGGCCTATCTTGTTCCTATAGCTACGCCGAGAGGCCAAAGAGCTATCCTTTATGTCAGCCATGGATTTTTGTGCTATAAAGGAAAGTTTTCAGTTGTAAAATTTTCAATTTCCAGGTCTGTGGCAGTCACATGTTTTCTTCCTCTTCACTCTTCATCTAATGGACAACTTTGGGCTGAGCACAGCATTTGAACACACACATTACATTACTCTGAGTTGCACTATAGGCCAAAAAAGCTCAGTCTTTGAATAGGATTCTTACAAGCAAAACATGAGGAAGAAAGCAGTATTACAATTAGTATTGTAAAGCTTTTGTCATTACCTTTTACAGTGAGTAGAAGTTCAAGCAGCTGTGTAGATTCATATGTATTGTACATATGCATTAAGTATCAATCCATTGTTACCTTACTATAAGTCTGACCGAAGTCTTGGCCTAGGATATGCTTGATTTGACTCAGCTTGGGAGACTTTACCTATTGAAAGTTTTATGCCTTTTTAAAAAAAGTAAAAATCAATGTAATGCTCAAGGTATTACAAACAACTTTGAGTAAAACTGAATGCAGTGATATAAGCTCGGAAGTCCATATGCAAATGAACAAACTATTCTGGTAATACTCGCTCTTAGCTGCAAATGTAAAGGTAATGAATGGCTGCTATAGTCTAGTTCCCATCTGGGTTTAAGAGTCTTTTTCTTTTTCATTTTCCAAAATGCTCTGGTAACTAAGAGATTATTTAGCAAGTATTTAATTTTATAACTAATGAAACACTGTCATTTTCTGGTATACATCTGTGGAGCTTTTTGAATTGTTGTTGTGTTGCCATGCTTAGTACAACAGCTTTAGTTAAAGCCAAAAATAGCTTTGAATTATTTTATATCAAGGTACTAATGAGCTCCACAGACATTTCAAATAAAATTTTTCCCTCTTCAGACAGGTGTGACTTAATCCACTCTATTTTTCCCATAAGCAATATGATGTTCAATATGTAACTTTTTTCTCATACTGCAAAGAATGTTTCCAAAAGGTTAAAGTCAGGCTTTTTGCAACACAAAAGAGACTTTGCTGATTTCTCTTTTCCTGATTTTAGATTACTATCCAATTCCACCATAAAATTTGATGGCCTGGCAAAAATTTTTTCCTCAAAATCTCAGATCATGCTAGTTTGTATGGTCTGATCTCTGTGTGTGTGTGTTTCCTACTCTTAAAAACTGTTCATGAATGAAAGTAAAAAAGCTACTTCTACAGCGTTTGTACTCAAGGATCATTTTTCTAAATTCTAGCTGTCACAATACGAACAAATTACATTTGGATTCCAATGAAAGGAATTAAGGATTTAACATTGTTGTAAGAGCATTGAAGTAATTACAAATGAATTTATCAGGAATTCATTCATCTTGATTGATATGCTAAGCGGAAGCATACAGGACATCAAAAGTATCTTCTGTAAATCTTGATAGTATTTGCTGGTGCTTCTCAGAGAACGTGTACATGTTCTGCTATTGATTTGTTTGCAGCCACCTAGTTAAACTGTACGATTTCTGGCTAGTAAAATCCTTGTGCACATATAATGGGAATTCTGTGCTTTGCTCGAGCTCCAGGAGAAGAGTGACAGCTTTTGCCTTAGTATTTCTGACTTATTCCACAAAACATAATTTTGTCAGCTCCCAATTGCCAGAAAGTGTCAGCTCTGCTATTTGAAGCACTTAGTAAGTTTTCTCAATAAAATTTGTACACATTCAATATTTTTTTAAATATTAGTTCAGTGTGCCCTTTGTGACCCATTAATTTTCTTTAGAAAACATTCTGGTTACAGGGTGGCTTCTCTAAGATGTCAGTCAAACTCATGCTATGGCTTTATTTGCCATAGTGAGGCAATGCTATTGCATCCACCATGGCAGTCACTCCAAGGATGATGAAATTTGGGATTCAAATTTTCTCTTGGGGAACTCTTTAGGTTTTACTTCTGACCAAAGACATGAACCTCCACCTGTCATCTTAGTATAAACATGTAATTCCACAAAGCATCTGCATCTGCTAAAAATACCTCGTTGAAGCAAACAAGACAACAAATCCTTTGATATGCAGTAAAGAGAATGGGTGTCCCTTGGATATTTCCCCAGCCATGTTTCCATTAGTGTTGTCATTTGAAGGGTTAAATGTAGCAGAGAAGTTTCTTGCATCCCTGCCCTACCAGCCAAGGTGTCCATCCAAAATGACAAATGATTTGTTAAAAGGACTGCATGTACAAGCCAGTATCTTCAGAGTACTGAAAATCTTCTTAATTACCTCCATATAAAAAAAAAAAAAAATCGGATACAAGCTAGATTTTATCTGATGACCAACAAGTGAAATAACTCTGTGAAAAATCTCCAGTTCATCCACTCCTCTTCTTTCTTGAAGAAGCCTGGAAAAGGGACTGCATATGACACTAGCTTCAAGAAATCTATGCCACAGCACAGGATGTATCTCTATCAGAAGTATGAACTTAATTAGGTATTTTAATTCCATTTTATTTCACTTTGTGTTGTAGCCTCCATTTGAGAGTGCTACCTTGAGTTTTGTTACAGAATCACAGAAGGGTTGAGGTTGGAAGTGACCTCTTCAGGTTACCTGGTTCAACACTCCTGCTCAAGCAGGGTCACCTAAAGCTGGTTTTCCAGGACAATGTCCAGGTGGCTTTTGAATATCTCCATCCAAGGTGGGAGATTCTGCAGCCTCTCTGGGCTACCTGTTCCAGTGCTCAGTTACCCTCACAATAAAAAAGTGTTTCCTGATGTTCAGACAGCATCTCCTGTTTGTGCCCACTGCCTCTTGTCCTGTCACTGGGCACTACTGAAAAGAGCCTGGCTCCCTCTTCTTTACAGTCTCCCTTCAGGTATACACTCATAAAATTGCCCCTGAGACTTCTTTTCTCCAGGCTAAACAGGTGCAGCACTCAGCCTCTTCTCATATGAGAGATACTCCAGTTCTTTAATCATCTCAGTGGTCCTTTGCTGGACTGTCTCCAATAGCTCCATATCAAGCTTGTACTGGGGATTTTGTATTATTTTATTTTGGATTGAAACATTTGCTCTGGGATGATGCCTTTTATGAAAAATCAGCACAACCGAGCACTTCTTTATTTAATGGTTTCTCTGATAAAGCCATTCAGAGAAACAATAGATTCCTGAATGGGAACAAGGGCAGCGGCAAGTTCAGGACTGTTTCTTACTTTAGTCATCTATAGCTCTGAATACTGTTGACAACATGTGCCAATGGTTAATGCAAGTTCGTTTTCTAAGACTGTAGTCTTTGCTTGCTTGCCATATTTTCCCATAGCCACCTGAGCCCAGAGTGAATGGAACTCGACAGAAACTTTTATGCACTCAGGAAAATGAGGCACTAATGTCAAGATCCAGAGCAGCTGGATGACAGCATCCTATTGGAAAGGAAAAGTGCCAACTGTAAGAGCTCTAGAGAAATCTAGAACTTAAAGGTAGTTTTCAGTCACCATCCAATCCTAGGAAGCTGGATATAGCCACCTTGGCCCCTGAGAGAAATAGGTCAGGCTGAGATAGATCTCTCTACGCATTTCATGATCTGAAAGACTTGATGGACCTAATTTAAATCACAACTAGGTGAAATCAACCATGTTAAGGCTTGTGTAGTGTATAGTAAAGGTAACGTAAAATGAAAATCAGGTTCTTTATGCCTTGATGTACAAGATCTTTAGAACTAAAGATCTAACATTTGGCCAAATAATTTTTATCACTGGGCTTCAAAAACTTGTGTAATTTTACAGTTGTTAGCACCCACTAACATAGGCATTGTGTTTTGTCTGCTTTATTGGCTCCAGAAGAGCCAATGAGACAATACAAACATGAACTGAGATCTTAAATTCAAGTGCTTGTTTAGGTATTCAAATTGGAAAACCTCAGTCAAACATTTAAATGATGATTTAATAGAGTTAGGGTTAATAGAGAGGGTCTGCTGCCTGGTTTTAAGAGCCGGCCCAGCCTTAAAAGGTGACAAATGTGTATCATTCAGTTAAAGCAGTGGAAAAATACAGTTTAAATATGCATACAAGAATATAGGAAAACAATCAGAGACGCAATACAACTGAGGAAATTTGAGGATGAAAAAATTGTTTGAAGTCATAATGTCAGGTAAAAAAAATTCTTTCCAACTTTCATTTTTTTGGTAGAAGTTTGTTTAGCTATTCTTTAGATATCATTTTTGCACTTGATTTGGGAGATGAAATAGAAAAATATGGTAGCTTTTTATGGTGATAAGGGCAGATTTTATTTCAAACTTTTGCTTTCCATTAGTATATGATAGCCTGTAGCTATCTTTATTTACGCTTCTCTATTTTCCATAGTGATCAAAGCAATAAAGCCAATCTAAAACTGTGTATATCAAATCTCAACATATTACGAACTTTATCATCTGAATCCATACAGTTAGAGATCAGCAAGACATGCATGGGACAGCATGCATACCAAGTGGCACTCCATGTATTGTTACATGCTCACACTGCCTTAGTGTTTGGTGTTCTAGGTACAAAAAAGTACATCTGTGCAGATTGTGTACCATTCAGAAAACAATTCACTGAGTTTTGATATACCTCAGTATTACTGCTTGCACAAATGACCCTGCATACACTGCTTTTCCTACAATGTTAGAGATTAGCCTTTCCACAAAGCCACAGATAGAATTTTATACAAAATTTAGGCATTTAGACACTTCGGATAAGTGCTGAAATCCTTAAGACATAAAACGCAGCCTCTAACTTGGAGCCAGTACCCCTTGCTAAGTACTCTTATAGACATACTTCAACAACTTCAACCCTTCTTCTGTACTGGACTTAACCCAGACAGTCTACAACAGCATGGAAGAAAGCAAGAGCAATCACTGACCAGTTGGTGGGGTGGGATCTCACCTAGTATTAGATCACATTGTTTTGTAAATACAAGCATTTTACAGGAAGGTGAAGGGAGAAAAAGCAAAGGAGGGGAAAAAAAAAGCAAAACTCAAATCTGAGTTCCCACCTGACTGTGATAATGTACTTTCCCAGAAGATAAGTAACTGAATCAAAAAATGTTAGTGGTGTCAGCTTGTATGTTGTTTTTCCTAACAGTAAGCGCTAACATGGGATAAAGCCAGTGCAGCCTTTTGTATGCCTTGTCACATTTGTTATGGATTAAGGCCTGTAAAGGTCTGACCTGTCTTTAGAATTCAAAATGCAATTCATCACTGCAGTCCTGTCATCCGCAGAAGGTATACTTACAGGAACTGTTTTCAGCTATTTTATTGAATAGGAGCATTCTTACTATATATTCCCCATATATCTTAGAAATAGTGGCAGACTTTTTCAGGCTTTTTGCTGGTTTAAGTAGCTGTAGATGGTCCCATCTATTACTTTGTTCAAACACATCCTACTGAGCAGCGTTAAACTCTTGGAATGGAACTTTTGTTTTTATTTACATGTTTGATTTTGTATTTCTGCCAACTGTTCTTGGTTCTCTCGTTTGTTGTTTCTTCTGTGGCACTGCTGAAGGCTTCTCAGATGTGAATCTACAAACTGACCTTCTACAGAAAACATTTTCAATACAGCAATGTCTGGCCCTGATGCTGATTATTTTTCTGCTGTGGGATATGGGAGGCAGACTGTTGGTGGATAAAATAGGCCACAAAGTAAACAGTTGGTGAATTTACATTAGTCAATGTCAAATACCTTTTAATGTCAGCATTTTTAAAGCTAAGGCTTCATTTTATTTTAGAACTGGAATTGAAGTAATTTAAAAGCCATGTTTGTAGAAGCTAATAGCTCTGAACTTGTTCTCTTTTCCCTCAAAAATAGGGGATGCCATTTCCATTTAAGCAGAGCTGTAGAAAATCCCATAGATACAAATGGGTACAAAGCCTGATGCTTGCTCGTCTCCCCTCCATGCTCTTTCTGTATATATGCTGAGGCTGTGTTAGGAACCAATGGGTCTGGCAGCCCAAGAAAGGAAGTTCTGCTACAGAGAAATTACCAGATTTCTGTACTCTCCATTTTTCTCTGATTAGAAGAACAAAAAAAATTGCACACCAACATGATTCACAAGCCTACTGATGAATTGTGGTTCACATTAGAATTTCTGTGGGAATACTTCTCTTTAGATGATGTCCAAAAAGGGCATAATTAACGTATCTGCATTCAGAAGTCAGGAGGTGAAAAATCTAGCACCTTTACACATTAACGCACGCTTACTGAGGAACACTAGTACCTGCTTTTCCTGCATTACTTACCATCTTTTAACATTAGTTTGTTACATTTCTATTAAAGCTTTATACTGGTCAATTAGTACAGGCTGAAAACTCTTCACATTTTCTGCTCAAAGATGATCCTCAGGAAAACGTTGGAAACCAAAATTCTAAATTACTCAAATAAAAATTATGTATTAGTTTTACTTTACTTGTTTTGACTATTTTACCATTTAAAATTTTATTTCATGTCATGCAGATTTTAACAGCATAAATATTATAACTAGTTCCTACATTGCTTACCAGCCTATGTTTTGGCACTGACTGAACAAATCACTTGGTTTTATCAAATCTAAAAAAAAAAGGATTCTTTATATTTCCTATGAAATCTGTCAGAATTTTTCTTCCATAGTAACAAACAGATGCGTTTTAAGTTTTTAACCCATTAGCATAGAGAGATGTTTTTAAATAGAAACATTTTCCATGGACTAGAATTTCTGTTTTCCAACTTTCTATTAAAGACTGTAACGTAAGTAATAGTGAATGGTCTCTGAATCACATTTAGAACTGTTACTAGAAAAAATTGTTTAACATCCTGATGCCTGCACATTTAAAAATCTTATTGTTTCTGTAATATATTTATCTATTTGCAAACACATTCAAGGGCTGAGCTTATGGTAGGCAAGAAAAAGCATTTTAATTGATATCATTCACTTAGTCTGGAGAACTGGGGAAAGGAGGTGAAGGGATAGGAGTTGCCTGTAGCCTTCCTCTTCAGTTGATGATCTCTCCATGTAAAAATCATAATCATTATGGTTGGAAGAGAGTTCAAAAATCATCAAGACCAACCATATACCCGATACCACCATGCCCGCTAAACCCACTAAACCATGTCTTGAAGCGCCACATCTAAACGTTTTTTGAACACCTCCAGGGATGGTGACTCCACCACCTCCCTGGGCAGCCCATCCCAATGCCTATCGACTCTTATAGTGAAGAAGTTCTTCCTAATATCCAACCTAAACCTTCCCTGGCACAACCATTTCCTCTTGTCCTATCTCTAGTTACTGGGGAGAAGAGACCAACCCCCACCTCGCTACAACCTCCTTTCAGGTAGTTGCAGAGGGTGATCAGGTCTCCCCTCAGCCTCCTCTTCTCCAGACTAAACAACCCCAGCTCCCTCAGCCGCTCCCCATCAGACTTGTTCTCAAGGCCCTTCACCAGCTTTGTTGCCCTTCTCTGGACACACTC
Organism: Cariama cristata; assembly: GCF_000690535.1. NCBI lineage: Eukaryota > Metazoa > Chordata > Aves > Cariamiformes > Cariamidae > Cariama > Cariama cristata. The sequence continues at coordinate 1,085 of NW_009605393.1, read as the reverse complement.
CAGCACCTCAATGTCCTTCTTGTAGTGAGGGGCCCAAAACTGGACACAGTATTCAAGGTGCGGCCTCACCAGCGCAGAGTACAAAGGGATGATCACTTCCCTAGTCCTGCTGGCCAAAATACTCATCCAATTGTTACTCCTTTCCCAGGTTCATCTGTTTCTTTGAATGGACGGTTGGAAAGGGATTAAAAATAATCCAGTTACAGTCAACAATAAAAGAATATGGTCTTTCGTATGTAGAAAATACACAATACATGAATGGAGGAAGGCTACTGGCCTAAATCCAGTATGAATGAGTTGGCAAGACAAACTGGAGGACAGGTTATCTGGTCTAGGTAGTAGGAGTTAAAAGGGTCCTAACTTCTCTTCATATTCCGATAATAGGGTCTGGATTTGGACCGGTGAAGTGCAAAGGAGAAGGGGGAGGAGAACTAAGAGATTTAATTTACAAGGTTGATTGGAAACAGACAAACTTGAGAGGTCTGTTTTCTGAGGGTGGCTGCATTTTCTGCCATAGGATGCCAGTACTATTTTTTCAGTAGAACTGATCTTCAGGTAGCTTATGCTCCTGAATTACTACAATGACGAATTGGACTGGTGTTTGCTTATGTTAGAGCCTGGGAGGGAGGCCACACCAGCTTGCTTCATCTTAAACTGTCATAGATCTTTCATCACTGCTGAGCACAAGTGGTTTGGAAACAGTATGCTCCCTGTGCAAACTGAGCTTGCTGACCATTAACCTCCTTGGCATCGCTGGCAGAGCCAAGAGTATCAGCAGACAACTTCATCTTGAATGGACCTTAAAACTGTGGTACCTCACACTGCATTACTACTGCCCGAAGCCCTGTCAGCCTTCGAAAGCAGCTGCGGGCTCTCTACGGGCAGGCCTCCCAGCACATCGCACGGCACCGCGTGGCTGCGGCAATGCAGACAGCCGAGTGATCTCATTGCAATAGCGCAATTTCTTCATTAAAAGTACATCTACGTTCCTTACATCGCCTCACTGTGGCGACAGGAGGGACAACCTGCGCTGCGGGGAGCCCCTGGCCCCCGCTTCCTCCTGTCCGCGGGCAGAGGCCCCACGG
>NW_009605392.1:55406-59318 GCF_000690535.1 Cariama cristata | reverse complement strand
CCCCCACCCCCCCGCCATGCTCCTTGTCCCCCGCAAAGCCCCCTGAAACGGCACTGACAATGTTGGAGAATGCTGGAAGAGTTGTGGGAAGGATGTTAATCTGTATGATGAATCTATGATGAAATAACTACTGACTGCTGAGTATCTTGTGTTCAGGCAGTGGAATAGGTTGAAAGGTGTAAAATGATGAATAATGAAGGTGGATTAAATTTTTTCCTAGTGAAGAAATAGCAGAGATTTTATTTTTTTAGAGATGGTATGTGTGTGTGTATGTATGTGTGTATATGTATTTCACTGATGTATATACTTATTTAATACATCTAAAGGTGAAAGCCTAAAAGTTGATTTTGTACAGAGCAATTAAAAATCAAATACCCTGTTTGATTATATTTCCGGAGTTACTTTACTGTCAGTGAAGCATTATAAATAGTAAACGCTGTCTGTTGCACTTTGCAATGAAGAAAAGCATAACTTCACCTTTGCTTGTAAATCGAAATTTCATTTTCCTGGGACCAGTCATAGTAGCAGGAGTACACGCGGAACTTTAATGGATGGGAATAAATGTAGGATATATTACATAAAAGCCAGCTGTTTGCTACTGAGGGAAATTATTCCACTTGTACATGTTGAGGTTTGTTTGTCTGTAGGGACTTGATAATTTAAATGCAAAAATACCCCCAAATTAAAGTGGTACTGATATTCAGAATGGGACAGTTGCAGAAATGTAGTTAATTTCAGTTCGAACAGGGATGGAGAATAGTGTAGGGAGGGGGATGGGATGTTACTGAAGGTGGGAGTGTGGAAAAAGAAATCTGATTAAGTGCTAAGAATGGGGAGTGGTATGCTGGATGAAGCGGGGAGGCAAAATGGGAGGAAAAATAAGGACGCAGAACACAGGCTAAAGGTTGGAGTGCCAGTAGGAGAGTAAAACATGGAAAGACATAAAGGCATCTTCCACATACAGCTCTCGTATGCAGTGATTCATACCAACGTAGAAGGGGCATGAAGCTAATGACATTAGTGACTAATACACTGACATTCAAGCAAAACTTGTGATGACAGTGTGTGGCATAAAAAACACAGTTGCATGCATTTTGCAGATGGAAGGCAAAATTACTGAAAAGCTAGTCACAATTGGATTATTTGTATTCTGGGATGAGCTTTTTTATAACATTAAGGAAGAATTTTGTGAACAATAGATGGCACGTGGTGATGTACAGTTGGAAATTGCAACACCTGCTGAAGCTAAAATATGTCTACCATTTGCCTAAAAGTCAATCCTTTCATGAGTACTGTATCTTGGTATGAAACAGAAATATGACTGTTTTTAGCCATCCACCATGTAGAAATAGAAATAAGAGGAGCTGCTGATTGTCTTTATGTGTATCAGTTGCATGCTTTGTTTCTGTTGAAGAGATTTTTAGAGAATCAGGAGTAATATAGTCCTGTTGTTAAACAGCTAATGTGAGAGTTAAGAATTCCAAGTGCTCTTTCTCTGTGGTTGCAATGTGAGTGGGAAGTGAGTATTCACTTTTCTCCATATACTAAATGGGAATAGTGATATTTTATCAAATGTTTAGCACTGTTACTCTAGATTGTGCCTGTGTAATGTAAATCCCTGGACAGAGAAATGCAGCAACCTGCAGATGGATCAACACAGGAAGATGCTAGTATGATGGTAAAGGTTAACTTGAGAAAACATGCCATAAAAACAGAGGTATGGACTGGACTGTATAAATGTCACTCATAACATTGTTTGTGCTGGGTCAGGGCTGACTATTGTTAAAGGAGTGAGGAGAAAAAGTAAACATTTGTTTTGTGCCTTTTATACTAGTATGGGCAGAGGATTTCACAAACTTTTTTTCCTGTTTGAAACGTGTGTGGAAACTCAGAATTTGTTTTACAGATTATTCTCTTCAGTGTATGTTATTTTTTCTTTTTTTTTTTTTTTTTTAAAGCTGGATTGAAAGTGAACCACAATGACTGCCGTCATCTCAGATAGTCCTCCAAACCCAAGCTGCAAAATCATGACTTTTAGACCTTCCATGGATGAATTCAGGGAGTTCAACAAATACTTGGCTTACATGGAATCACAAGGTGCTCATAGGGCTGGAGTTGCAAAGGTAAACATCTGTAATGTAGAAGGAAAATTGTTCCTAATACCTGTTTTTCCAGTATTTGTATTTTATTGATTGCAAAATTGACCGTTTTAGTATTTAACATTTTTTCCAAATGATTTTCAATGAATAGATACTGATCTGTTATTCTTTTAAGAAAGAGTTTATCGTTATCTCTGATGTTTCCTGCAAACTAATGAAGATGATCTGTACTGTTTTCTCTCTAACCATTGTTTCCATGTTTACAATAGCAAAAGAGGATCTCTTCTTAAGGCAGATCTGAACTAGTTTTTGGCAAATCAGAACAAAATAGGGAGTTCGTAGTATAAATTGGAAGGTCCTGGTCTACCAGATGCTGAACTCAGTCTTTTAGGGTTGTGCATAACTTTACTGGAGCAAATAATCCCACTACAGTCAATATGTATATGCATGAAGGTAGTGAGGCACTGTTTGAAGGGAAATAATTTTCTTTTTAAAGGTGATTGTGTTTTCTTTTTGTAGTGAGAACTGAGGGTACCCTAACTACCATTGCATTGCCCTTTGAACAATGGTATACACAGGATCTAACAGCAGGTGTTCCTCCCCTAACAGAGAATGATTGTCAAAGATTAAGTCTGATGTAATTTTAGTGTTACATCTGTTGTGGTTTAACCCCAGCTGACAACTAAGCACCATGCAGTCACTAGCTCACTCCCCCCTGGTGGCATGGGGAAGAGAATCGGAAAGGTAAAAGTGAGAAAACTTGTGGGTTGAAATAAAGACAGTTTAATAGGTAAAGCAAAAGCTGTGTGCACAAACAAAGCAAAACAAGGAATTAATTCACTACTTCCCATCAGCAGGCAGATGTTCAGCCTGGAAAACAGAACATCTCCAGGAAAGCAGGGCTCCATCACACATAACGGTTACTTGGGAAGACAAACACCATCACTCTGAACGTCCCCCCTTTCCTTCTTCTTCCTCCAGCTTTATATGCTGAGCGTGATGCCATATGGTATGGAATATCCCTTTGGTCAGTTGGGGTCAGCTGTCCCAGCTGTATCCCACCACCCCAGCCTACTGGCTGATGGGGTGATGTGAGAAGCAGAAGAGACCTTGACTCTCTATAAGCCTTGCTCAGCAATAATGAAAACATCTCTGCATTATCAACACTGTCTACAGCACAAATCCAAAACATAGCCCCGTACTAGCTACTGTGAGGAAAATTACTGCAGCCCACGCCAGCACATTCTCTATTTATTCCATACTGTTTACATGATGCTCAGGTCCCACACTATCCAATATATCTTCACCAACCACCACCACCCTTCCCGTCCTTTGATATAATACACAGATATCGTTCCCTTAGTCTATGGATCACCCCTGTGAAATGTCCTTAAAATGTCCACAAAATGTCCATTGAGTTCATTTAGTCCAATACCTTGGGCTCCATCTGTTATGGTCATCAGTCAGGACAGGAGAGGTAGTGTGTTGCATGGAGTTACTCGACATCAAAAGCCAGCTTGGGTCAGGTCACTGCTGCACTTCGACTGCTTCTTGTAAGGCTTGTTCCTCCATTGGTTCAGGTGATTCCTGCTATAGTAAGTCCTATAACATGCAACTCAAATCCTCGGTGACAACAATTTAAAGGTATTTTCACTACAACCTCCACCCTTGGTCCCTTTGGGCCAGGTTATAGGCCTTAACATTGCAGTAAACTCATCCCCTTACTCCTAGCCTGGCTAGCAACAAGGTACTCCTGCTGTGGTAATTTCCGTACCATATAACTCAAATCACAGAATCACCAAGGTTAGAAGGA
>NW_009605392.1:38345-55064 GCF_000690535.1 Cariama cristata | reverse complement strand
GACATCCTGGGGTGGACTCCACTGCAGGCAGGAAACTGGATTCAGGGATGCACGGGTCAGGGTCGGAGGCAGAAGAGCGAACAGAGTCCCACCAGGAATCTGGCCATGAAGGAAAGAGGGCTGACCCCTGTGATCCCCGAGTTTTATACCAAGTATTCCTGTGGGTGGGATGGAATACTGCATTGGTCAGTCGTTGGTTACCTGTCCTCGCTGCCGGTTCCTGTGGGTGTGACCCATTTTCCGCCTCCCCCCTGCAGGGAGCCCAGCGGAGCCCAAGAGAGCCCACAGGGAACAAGCACCCACCCATGGGCCTTTCTGCATAACAATCCCGCTTCTACCCCTGCAACACCTACAGTATTAACCACCATCAACTCTGAAAGCAGGCACTGCCTGAAACCTGTAGTCAGCTTCAGACAGTGCAGTTACTAAGACAACAACAAAAAAAATCTACTGAAAGCAGAAATAGTTCTGTTTCAGCCAAACCAGGACAAAGTTGCACAGGAACATGTCCAGGTGGGTTTTGAAGTCTCCAGAGAAGGAGCCTCCACAACCTCTCTGGGCAGCCTGCTCCAGTGCTCGATCACCCTCAAAGTAAAGAATTTTTTCCCCAGGTGGAACTCCCTGTGTTTCAGTTTGTGCCCGTTACCCCTTAACCTGTCACTGGGCACTGCTGAAAACAGTCTGGCCCCATCCTCTTGACGTCCACCCTTAAGGTATTTATAAGCATTGATCAGATCTCCTCTTAGTCTTCTCTTCTCCAGGCTCAACAGACCCAGCTCTCTCAGCCTTTCCTCGTAAGGGAGATGCTCCAGTCCCCTCATCATCTTTGTTCCCCTCCTCTGGACTCTCTCAAGTAGTTCCTTGTCTTTCTTGAACTGGGGAGCCCAAAACTGGACACAGTACTCCAGATGTGGCCTGACCAGGGCAGAGTAGAGGGAGAAGATAACCTCCCTCGACCTGCTGGCCACGCTCTTCTTGCTGCATCCCAAGATACCCTTGCCTTTCTTGGCCGCAAGGGCACATTGCTTGTTCAGTCCTGGGTTACAACAATTTAAAGGTATTTCTGTTACAATCTTCACCTTTGGTTCCTTTGGACTAGACCAATGAACACCTCCCCTTGCTCCTGGTCCAGCTTGGGCTTACTCACAGACTGCAGTCTCTTAGGGGTGTACCTACTCCAAGTGAAGCCTTATCTATGGGCCACAGTCTCTTCAGCAGTATACCTGCTGCGGCATAGACTTATCCACAGTCGCAGTCGCTTTGAGGTGCACCCGTTCCAGTGTGGCCTTGTCTGTGGGCCACAATCCCTTCAGAGATATACCTGCTTCAGCATGCTTACCTACTGCCACAGTCCCTTCGGAAGTAAACCTGCTCTGACATGACCTTACCCATGGCTGAATTCCCTTCAGGGTTGTACCTGCTCTGTCATGGGTTTATCTGTGGCCACATGCTTTTGAGGTACTCCAGCATGACCTCATGCACAGCCACTGATGCTTCAAGGTGTACCTGCTGCAGCATGGTACATCACCATGCAACATCATTTAAGTAGTTATGCTGTATCTGGTTTTCCACTTTTCAGACCAGCAGGACACAGTGCAGATCTAGAAATCCTAGCTTAATTATAAGTAGTCAGTGGGAGTAGCCATGTTCTTCACAGGATTTTTAAGCTAATGTTGCAAAGTCAAGACATTTAATAGAGAAGAGAAGACTACTCTGCAATTCTTGGTTTCCCCCTGCCCGCTCCCTCCTCCCTGCTTCCTGTAAAACAAAGCAAATCTGAACCCCTCACACTTTGAAGACCTTGTATTTTATTTACTTGCTGATTTCTGAGAGTAGAGTACATATCGGTCATATTTTCAAACTCTTCTCTGTGAACAGGAGAGATGTGATAAATAGACAACAGAGGAAAGCCTGAGCTGAATTTTTCACATATTTAACTAGATTATGGAACCTGCTTGTTTAGAGATGAACTATTGCAGTCCTCTCATCTTGAGTAGTAAACTTAAGAGCAAATTCATCATAGTGACATCAGTTGCTCCATAGATTTATGCCATTAACATGTATGTGAGCAAGAAATTCTAGCTATGTATCATTCTGTGGATTATGTACATGAACTCAACATTAAAAAAAAACCTGTTAATTTTCATATTGTTTAAATAAGTAACTTTATTTCAACTGTTGGTAGTTTCTAATCCTGTTTCATGAGGACCTAGCCAATGAAATAGACAATGCCTTATGACCAGTCACTGAGATGATACTGATTTTCTTCTATTTCAGTTTCTTTACTCATACATAATGTACCTGCTTTCTTTGGTATGTTGTGTATAAACAAAGACAAGAATTCATAAATTGTACCCCTTGCTTTCTCTGGCTGTATGAGGAAGCTGTTATATGAGCCACAGTTGAGTTGGCAACATTGGGGATTGTGGGATCGAGTACACCCTCAGCAAGTTTATTGACAACACCAAGCTGGGTGGTGCGGTTGACACACTGGAGGGAGGAGATGCCTTCCAGAGGGATCTGGACAGACTTGAGATGTAGGCACGTGCAAACCTCATAGTTGGAGTGAGTCCAGAGGAGGCCACGAAGATGAACAGAGCGACTGAGCACCTCTGCTATGAGGACAGGCTGAGAGAGTTGGGGTTGTTCAGCGTGGAGAAGAAAAGGCTCCAGGGAGACCTTCTAGCAGCCTTCCAGTACCTAAAGGGGGCCTACAAGAAAGCTGGGGAGGGACTTTTTACAAGGGCATGTAGTGATAGGACAAAGGGCAATGGCTTTAAACTGAAAGAGGGAAAATTTAGATTAGATAATAAGGAAGAAATTCTTCACTGTGAGGGTGGTGAGACATTGGACAAGATTGCCCAGAGAGGCTGTGGATGTCCCATCCCTGGAAGTGTTCAAGTCCAGGCTGGATGTGGCTTTGAGCAAGCTGGTGTAGGGGAAGGTGTCACTGCCCATGGCAGGGGGTTTGGAACTAGATGATCTTTTAAGTCCCTTCCACCCAAACCATTCCATGATTCTATGGTTAGTGTGTAACGTATTTGGAAAAAAAAAAAAAAAAAAAAAACAAAGCAAAAAATGAACTACTTTTGTTTAAAAATAAGTGTATTTGTGATATGCTCTCTATCATGGCTATATCTGTCCTAGGCTGCAACTAATCTTTTCATTTGATAGTATTCAAAACCATAAGCTTCTTAATTTTGAGAAAAAAAAATACCTTTATATTCACTTGTTACTGAAAGTTAAAGATGACATAATATCAATAGAATATACTGATGCTGTCCTTTTAAAAAGAGTGGCACTTAAAATGTAAACTTTATTTCCTGTAAACTTTGTTTTGAAGTTAAAACATCTTAAAGGAAGTAGTACTTCTTCTTAGGTTAGGCACATGAGTATGTGAAACTGACTTTAAAAATACTAGATGCAACAGTGACGTCTACCAGGTGTTTCAGTAAAGAGTATTATGCAGATGTTGGCTGTGTCATGGATGCCGGCATATACTGTATTTAATTTACTTTAACACTAATCTAGTCAAAAATCAATCTAAAATGGTGATGATGGCAACGGAAGAACAGAGGTTAGGCTGTGGTATTTTGTTCTTCAATGTGGTGTAATGTTGCAATATGTAGATTAGAATCCCATAACTGAGTTGAAAATGAGTGAGGAGTCCATTCTAATAATTTAAGTGACAATCAAAGTACTTCAGAGATATGACAGCTTTCAGGATTAGTATGAGAAGTGAGTAGTAAATTTTAGATGCATATCCTTAGTTAACACTGTGAAACCTGTATTAATTTTTAAATTTTCAAATGACTTTTTTTTTAAATGTAATTAAATACAAATTGAAACCACTTTCTTTTCTGATGAGATCATGAGCTGCTTCCTTAAGGATGAATCTTTCAGTGTTGTTGCTGTTATCAAATTCTAACTATTTATTTTGTAGTTTTATCTGGACTATGGAATTTTTTTTCAAAAAAGGAAATGACATTTTTTTCTGGCTCTGTCATTAACTTCATCTCTCAATGACAGGATTATTAGATCTCATTATCAGGTAGTAGGGATGGTAAATTTGGCTACAAATTACTGTTCTCTCAAATTGTACATGTACATGCAGTTAAGAGAGACTGAAAATTAGTGCAATCTTAAAAATAATTCCAAGATTTGATTTACAGAGGTTGTCACTACTCTCATAGCACTTGGGGTTTCATACTATTTTTGTTAAGTCACTAAAACTGAACACGCCCACTGACGGCAGCACTTGGCCATGTAGTCAGGGATTTATGATATTTTGCATAGTATAATTTGTCTTGTTTGAAGTTAATATCCATGTGCTTATATGTTTGAAAATGTGTGTGTCTATTTTTTGACCATACACCTAGGATTTAATTCCCATTCCATCTATCACATTTCAAAACCATTTGGGAAGCTCTTCTCCATGTACAAATTGTTAAAATGTGATAGTCCCAGGATATATTTTTATGTATCTGTGTTTATATACACATGAGATATCTACTGACCTGCATTTACAGAACACCTGGAGTAATGTCTATCATACAAGAAAGCATAACAAATGCTTTTAAAAATGATTAATTATGTTAGTGGTGTTTCAGTTGTACTGTTACTGAGGAAGGACCCTTCTAACCATACCATGTAGGTCTGCTTTATCCTTCTTCTGCTTGATACTAGAATAGCAATTAAAGTATCTCTAGCTGTGTACAGCCTGTGGGTTAGTAGCTACATATTACTCAGTTGTCTTGAGACTTTTTTATATTCTGATTTTCACTATTTTTTGATATATCTCAAAAAAAATGTACATGTACAAAAAACCCCTCAACTAGGTATTTTTAAACAAATCTTATCAAGTCAATAATTCATACTGTAAAAGTTTAAGGGACATTTTCTGAGTTTTGGAAATTGGATTTAAAATTACAAGAATAAAATTTTTTTGTGTTTTGATAGTAATATAAATGAACTTACAGAGCACTTAGTTTGTATTAAGTCTAGGATGTACAGACTCAAGTGTGAATGCAAAGGGAATAAAGACTGCCATATGCAGAAACAGTAATTTGACTTCTAAACAGAGGTCATAAACAGATTAGACATACTCAACACTTTAGGTTAAATGTGAAAATGTAAGGGGAGGAGACCTATTACCTGTTTGGAAGAATATGTGTATGTAAATGGGGATAAAATGACTATAAGGCTTGCACATATTGTGGGAGTTGGGGGAGTGTGGGGAATAAAATCTTTAAAAAAAATAAATGTTCCTAATACTGTGCCTGAAACAAATGATTAAGTTGCTAGACAAACAACACTAAAGCATTTCCAGAGCAGATAATATACAGTGGCATCCCTAGAGCAAGTTGACTAAAAGTTTCCATTAGACTTTTGAAGGTCTGGAATGAGCTTTAGGCATAGATAACGTGTTTTAGTCTTATTGTTACAGAGGATCCTATACTTAAAAAGGAAAACAAGGAATGAGAGCAATAGAACAAATGATAAGCAAGGCACACTGGTAGATTGGTTGCTCTTTACTTGAATAAGAAGTGTATTGGAGACTCAAACTGCATTTATATAGAGTAAAATAGTAAATTAATTTGCAGTTGCATTGGCAAGTAGAAAAGTAATTTTGGAACATGATACTGAAAATAAATGTTGGCAAGTACAAGAAAAACAATTTTCAGAAGAGTTGGGGCAGAAGTAGCTACATAGAAATAGTAGCCAGTGCCATTCAGAATCAAATGCAGAACAGCAGATTACCAGTATATGACAGAGCATTTAACAGAAATTTATGTGTTGATAGGACTCTGAAATAACCTCAGTTGTACTAATGTGCAGCCTTCATGGAGGAGTCTGAGTGGTATAACTAAGACATCTGTATCTGAAACTGAATATATATCACACTAAATAACACTAGACGGTGTTGATATGCTTAGGATATTTGAAAGATACATGTAGAGATATGTAAATGAGAAAGCCTTGCCTTAGGTTTTCCCTTTTTTATATTTGAACGTTGAACAGCTTGGCTGAACAAGTCAATCTAGGTTCCTTCTGTAGAATAAACCTAACTTGCCTGACTTTGAAGAGGTTATTTTTACTAAAGGGACAGTGGGACAGGTCATTAGTAAAAACTCAGAAACCTAATCATTATTTCCAGGTCTGATAGTGACTAGCTGTGTGTTGCTTTAGGCATGATATTTTAACATCTGCAGCCTTTACCTTGACATTTGTTGAAGAGTGCAAATTCTTTGGGACAGGGACTCTGTTTTCTTTTAAAACGATGTGTGGCATATTAGTCCCCACAGCATTCACTTCTCTAACTGGGACTCTAATTACAACAATAATAAACATGCTGCAGTTAGCTGGAAGGTGATATTTTGAACCTGTATTCACAAAAATATTTTTATTGCTTAAAACACACTGACCTTGAATTAAATAAGATAATGCAAATTTTGCTTTTCAGTATTCATATATTTAGCCAAACCTACAAGTTCATGCTTAATAATCATGAAAATGGAAATCTCTGTGCACATATTTCATTTCTATACATATATTCTGAATGCATGACTTCTCTACTTCAAAACCAACATTTTACATTTTGTTGATGTGCATATAATTTAAGATCTGTGTGAAAGAAATAAGTAGGGATCACAGGATGATTCGATTATTTTTTTTTCTCTAAAAGCAAACAACACTGAAACTTGCTAAGTAGTCCCTGTACACCTGAAGTCCCATGGAAGCTGGGAAGGAAAAAGGAAAAGAGGGAGTTGCATCTGTGTAAAGTCTGGATAAAAACACCTGTTTATGTTTAAAATAAAAACATTAGGTATGGAAGTATGTTACTACCTGGTAACTTTTCTTCAGCTTGATATTTCTGTTTTAGTGTGTGTTTGCTAGCATGAATGGTCTTGATCAGATTTCTTTGGGGGATGGACTATTTGAGTACATCAGCATTACAGTTAGCCCATTTGTGATTGTTTTTCAAAGGTAGCAAGTGATCTCAGGATCTATCTGTATTATTTTTTAGAATTTTTACTTTCTCGGGGTGATATAATAGCAAAATCTCTACTGGATGATATTGTGTGGAATCCTGAAATGCATGTTAGAGGAACAGCCTAGCTAGCCTAGTGTAAAGGCTACCTCTAAGATGCGAATTAGTTATTCAAGTAATGTAATTCGTATGTGGTAGATACATGTTTATGAAAGCCATCCTACTTTGTTGTATGTTACTTTAAAAGTTTCCAAGCCAATGCTTGTGAAAATTTGGTTTAAGCACCACGGAAAAGAATGAGTGAGTATGATGAGTGGATCAAAGAACTTATCATTGTGCCTTTGGGCAAGTAAAAGTTCAAAACCAAAATTATATATTAAAAATGTCTGTTGCTGAGTTTTAAAACTGTTACAATCTAGAGAGTTTTCTGTTTTCAGATAGAATAATGTATGCAAGGAATGTGCAAAATTACGTAGTTTGTTAAAGAACACTGGTATGATTACAGGGTTCTTTGAAATTCCTGATGGCTTTATTGCTAACACTTTAGAATCTGCTGAGGAGTTTTCATAAACTTTGGGCAATTCTGTTGTATTTGAAATAAAAGTGCCAACTTTACAATTGATTAATCTGCACTTAGCTTTAATCTTTAATTATGAGGTTTAAATCATGTTAGTATAAAAACTAGTATATCTAAATTAGGGCAAACTCTTACGGTAATAGAGTTGTACCCTGCAGTTTTATGGAGAGTAAGTTAAACAGACTCTAAAATCTAAAGCTCGCTAAAATAGCTGTATTTTTTCATTAAGAAATAAAGTTATTCGTACTGTTTACACCAACTAACATTTGGACAGGGGACTGGCAATCTTTTGTATGAACTTTTTTTTTAATTGAGGATAACAATTTTATATCCTCCAGTATGAAGTGTTAGTGAATTATAAGGCTTTCTGATTATAAAATATTTGACTATTCTGTTATTATATCCGTGTATGTTTCTACAGTTGCACGTGATTGAACTGTTGTAGATTAGCGAGCTGCTGCTTATGAATTGAGGCAATACTATGCCCATTTTGAATTGCTTTCTGCATTATGTAGGAGCACGTACATGGACAGTTAGTAGTTGTGAAACAGCTGGTAAGCAAGTGTTCATTTGAGCATGTGGGCATATTTGACTGGTTCTTCTGATTATTTTTTTTTTTTCTGGAATGTTTTGAATTGATATTACAACTGTTGATGTCCTGTTTTTTATTTCTGGATTTAAAGGTTATCCCACCAAAGGAGTGGAAGCCAAGAAAACATTATAATGATATTGAAGATTTGGTGATTCCTGCTCCAATTCAGCAGATGGTCACTGGCCAGTCGGGGCTCTTCACACAGTACAACATTCAGAAAAAGCCAATGACAGTGAAGGAGTTCAAGCAGCTGGCCAACAGTGACAAGTATGTATATGGAGGTCTTGCTTAGAAAGACAAATATTTTTTTGTTCCCATATTATGGTTTCTTTGAATCGTGCTAGGCAGCTGGTGATTTTTTCACTTAGGAGAGGTTTTCCTGTCTTCTAAGTTGTGGAAGGGTACCACAATATTTCTGTTGTTGGAAGCAGCTGGTAACATGGCAGCAAGAAAACATCTGAAAAACCTAAGACATGGTGCTTTCTGTCTACCTTTTTTCCTTTCTATTCTAACAAATGCTTATGCTGAAAATAATGAAGATGATACAGACTTACATGTGAGTTCTGAGTATTAATATTTAATATTTTACTCTTTTTTTTGGGCCTAGATGCCAAAATGGCCTATTATCATGTAGTTCTGAAAATAAAACAGTATCTTTTTTAACTCGCCTGGAAGTTTTTGCTTTAATCTAAGATAACTCAGCTGCACCTAGTGAATCTCTATGTTCTGGTTATGGCAAGATGGATATTAAGGGAGGGGAAAAAAAGTCTGTGAAGGACTAAGCACTATACTAAAAAATTTCAAATTGGTGGGCATTCCAATAAGAGGGAAGTGCTAGAATGAATTCTCCATTCCTTTTGACCACGTAAAAAGAATAAATGCTAATTCAGTGTTTCCTCACAAACAACTGGGAATAGTTTCTAGAAGATGAGTCAAAGGATCCTACAGAGAAAAAATATTTTAATATAAAGAAGGAAGGTAACAGTGCCCTAGTTTGAAGGAAAGTTTCTCTCATAAGTTAACTTAAGATATTAACGGGTTACAAAATAAGCTGTTATCAAGATCAGGAGAAACTAGGACATGAAAAGTTTTCAAAGAGGCTCATTGGAAAATGTTCCATAATATCTATGCCTTTGTAAAAGTGCAAAACTGGGCTTCTTTTCTAAATTAAAAAGGATCAGTGTGTTTCTGCCCATATATTACTTGTGAAAAATTGAGGTTATGACACTTAAAATTTTCTTCCTCTGGTAAGTGGTAATGGGGACCTATTTTGTAGTTCTTAAAATTATTTGTTCAATAACTGTTAAGAGGGGAGAGTAAACCTTCTGAAAGTATATACATATTTATCCATATAAAAGTGTGGTGCCCTGTGCTACACTAAAGGAATAAAAAGAAAAAATACCTTAAATATTTTTTTCACTGCATGGTAGAATTTTTGGTATCAGCTGTTTGAAACATTGTGCCTTTTCTCAAAAGGTTTTTCTGGGGAAGGAAGAAGAGAAGAAAGTACTAGTTTTGCCTGGCAGGGCTGGTACTCAGCAGAATTAGTACATTTATGTTGTTGTGACACAAGCTTGTGCAGGACCTACCTTTGCAGAGCTGGTAGTGAGGAAGGAAAATAACAAACACTTGTCAGTTAAGTGGCTTTTCCCTGTATGGCTTTTTTATAATAGAGAAACTAAAGGGAGGGCTTCAGCCTGAGGACAGCCAGTCGATGCACTGTTTAGCTGCTGGAGACTGAAGAAAATCTTGTATGGGTACGTGTATGACTTCAGTTACTGTAGCTATTAGGTAGGAGGTTGCATGCTATGGTGAATCATGAAACCAAGAATTCAGGACAACTAATAATTCCTATATTTCAGTGAATTTGAAATAAAGTGATCTCTTAGTGTTCAATTTGCAGGATCAGAAGCATAACCCATTGTGAAGGTGGTTATTGAAAGACCATGCTGAACCTTTGCCTACCTCTTCCTCTGCAGATACTGTACCCCAAGATACGTAGATTATGAAGATCTGGAGCGTAAATACTGGAAGAACTTGACTTTTGTGGCACCAATTTATGGAGCAGATATCAATGGGAGCATTTATGATGAAGTACGCATAACATTTTATGAAGTTTATCTCTTCCAGCCCTCTTTTAAAGGGTACTGTACTTAAAGGATACATTCTTGCTTTGTGACTGAGAATCTGTCTTTCTTTTGAAGTCTTTGTTACTCACTGTAAAGACTCCAAGCAAGATTGAAATTAACTCTGCATCTGCAAGAGTCAGACAGTTCTCTCTGTAGACAGTAGGATATTGCTGCTGATCCTGATCATAAGACTCTTCCCTTTCCTCACTTTGAACTCTGCAGAACTTTGAGATTCCTTCTTATTTATTTATTTGTTAGCATTTCAGTATGTATGTTACCTGTGTACCTTTGTGGAAATTTAGTGATATTTTAAAAAACTTTTACTTTAATTAAAAGATTAAATACTTTATTTCTCTCTCTTTCACTGAAGAAAATTGATAGCTATACTTTATACATGCTTGGAATGCCTGCAGTTTCCCTGAAATGTGCTTACAATTACTGTGTACCTCTGAATTAAAATAGACAAAATGGATACTTCCTACAGAAATTAATTTTGCTGGTTACTTGCCATGATCTCCACAGATAAAAAGGGACTTTTAACATAGATTTCATTATGCAAAGAATTGCAGAATATCTATTGATATCAATTAGGCTATGTAAGTAGCTATAGGAACTGGATTTTGAAAGGATTATTTAAGTAATGAGGCTAACAGAAGAAATGTTAGCATTTCAAAAAAGATTTGAGGATTTAAAAAATACAAGGCAAACTTTTCTCCAAAACAATCTACCATGTGTAGAGTTCTTGAGTTGTTTCATGTTCTGTGTACCTGCCTTCTCCAATCACTCAAAAAAAAAAAGTAGAATTTCCCTGTGGCAGGTGGTCTATTTCATATTTCTTCAGAAAAGACAAATTATTTGAAGACTCTGTCCAAAGATAAATACAGTCAGCCAAGATGGCTTAAAGCAGTGTGATCTTTGAAGGATAGCTATAAATGTGCAATAGTCTATTGTTTAGAGAAAGCAGCAAGTCCAAATTCTATTGTGTGTAGAAATAGCTGTATAAAAATGATTTAGAAAATAATTGAAAGGTCTGGTTTGGGGCGTTTTGGTGAAGAGACATTCTAGATGACTGTTGCTTTGTGGAGACCAAAATGGGGCACAAGAATGCAGTGTTTCTTTCAAGAAATAGAAGCTTCTCTGATAAATTTTTTATTCCTTTAACGTTGGGAGACAATGCCTTCTGGCATAACCTTTTGAAAATGCACACTTTGTTTTGATTGTGTTTTCTTTGGTCTTTAGTATCTTAAGGTTACTGTTGCATGAGCAACATTTCCAAAGAAAAGAGAATGCAGTAATACCTGATTTTGAAGTGCTGACTGGTCAAAGAGAAGGTCAGAGATTTGCTTCTCATGGAATTGCACTGTCATTGGATTTGGAGGCTGAGGAAGGGAGTTCAAAAAAACAAAGGGTGAAGTGAGAAGAGCAGTGTTCAGCAGTCCTAACTCAGATGTTAGGTGCATAGGAAGAGGAGACAAGGAAAGCACTGAAAGTTGCAGGGAGTGGGGAATAAAAGAGTGGGGAAGAAAAACCTTAATGGCTATGATTAAATGGGTATTATTTAAAAATAAACAAATAGCAAAGGGGAAATGTTAGTGAAAGGAATAGACACTGAGCAAAGTGTGAACAGACTGAGCAGTTAATGTGACAGCCACATCATGGTGTACAGCCTAGTGGGGTTTAGAGGAAAAGAAGGAAAAACCACTGTTACCAAACTGTTGGTGAGAAAGTTATGGGTGCCACTCACTGATCAAAATGCTTTTAGAATATTTTTGCCGAAGTTAATTTTTGGCCAGCAGATGGTGTACTTGCACAACTAATATTTTTCATGTCTTATGCTTGAAAATGGTGCTAAGAAAGGATGTTTTTGATTCTGCTTGGTATTAGAGCTTGTTCTTATGTCTTCATTCAGTTTGCTTCAGGATTGTAATTATTCGGGCAAAGGAGATGCATACGAGTAGCTGACATTCTGGGCAACATATAGCAGAAAGAGAATGGCAGGGTTAATTTGTCATAACAGCCTATTTATGATAAACAAAACCAAATGGTTTTTACAAAATGCATTTTATAGAAAAGTCTGTTATAGATGTTGCATTTAATACAGAAAGGTAAATATCTGGCAGAATTCCAGGTAGAAGAACACCAGGAGCTTGGTGAAAGTGTGATATATCCATGTACTTGGCCCATCAAAATTAGTGAGAAATGCTGCTGTGCTGCAAGTCCTTATTATTTAGTTTAAAAGTTTACCAGTTACGTTTTCTTTTCCTCATGGTGACATTTAATTTTATATTGAGACATCTGTATCTGAACCATGATGAAGCCTAAATTTTTACTATTCAGATTATTTAAGAAACAATATTGTTATTTGTGGAATCCAGCACCTTGCTGTCGTTGTGCCAGAGGGATCATCACTAAGGAACAGATTGTAAGGATCGTTATTTATGTTAAGATTATAAGCGTTATTAGATATACCTTCACGGTTCTGTCTTTTTGTTGCTATAAGGTCATCTGTAGTTGAGTGAAAATTAATATTACTGAAAGAGTTTATAATGTCAATAATAAAGCACCAGCCTCACTAGCTGCAGTTGTTAAACTGATTCATGAATTGATTATGAACACTTAAGAGTTACAGTTGTTTAGGAAGTTTAATTGAGAAGTGATTATTTTATTTTTTTGTTATGTTATTTCTAGAGAGCTATCTTACTTGCGAGTTGACATGAATGTAATGCTAACTTGAGCCAGCTTAGACTGTGAATGACTAGCCTTTGAAACAGTTGCAGAAAGTTACTGTTCCTGTCTGGAAGGGGAAGGAAGACACATTATTTTGTTTCTGGTATCATAACGTTATTAACTTTATTACCTTTTTATTAACTTATTTGGAAATTATACCTGCGAGTGAATTGAAGAGTGTGATTCACCTAGCTTTTCTGTATAGTCTCTGTTCTGGGGAACTACAGTTAGGTCTTCCACTTCCATGCCTGTATCAACTGTTGTTTAAATCAAACCACCAATCACTGAGGCTACATATTAAGTTGTTTCCTTGTTGTATGAGATATGAGGAGCTCAAATTAACTTTTTCTGTTTCCTGTTTTTTTTATGTTTTTTTTTGTTGTTGTTGTTAGTTGGTTGTTTGTTTTTTTTAAATTAATTTGAAATTGTATTTGTATGGACAGATGTGAAAGACATATGAAACCCCTACATGGGCTGATGTAGCAACTAGGGAGAAAAAAACTTCCTGATTTCAAAAGAAGATCCAAAGTGACTAATGAGTTATAAAACACATCTGATTTCAGTGTGGTCCGTGGGATCCACTCTTCAGTAGAGAAAAGCCAATGGAAGAAGCACGTATAAATATTGTCTTGCCTATCTCTCACCACTCTTCTTCAGCTTCTATCTTGAAGATATCACTTTACTTCCCTTTTCCTTCTTTTAGCTTTATTTCTCCTGGTAAGACAATCCCTACTGCCTAACTTCTCCCATGTCTAAGCTGTAGGGAGCATATTTGATTATAATACAAGAATGATTGATTCAGTAGAGTCTGTAGGCTAACAATTGGTTATTTGCGCTAAACTGTAGGTACATCTCTAATGTAATATTAACTGTAGCAACCGATGTACTCAAGTTTCCTGCTATATCCCTTGACAGAGCAGCTAACTTGATTTTAAAGCAACACCTTGACATTATATGTAGAGTTTGGATTTGACCATGAAATGAGTAAGGGATTGCATCTGAGTTGTAAGTTAACCTAATGCTGCAGAAGAGCAGCAGGCATAAGCAATCCAAGAGTCTCTGGAGAGCATCAGTGACAAAGTCCTTTCCAAAGTTGTGTGCTGGACCTCATACAAACAAGGAAGGACTTGTTGCGGATGTGAAGGCTGAAAGCAACCTTGGCTGTAGTGACCATGAGATGGTGGCGTTCAGGGTCTTAAGAGGAGATGTCAAGACAGAAAGCAGGACCACAACCCTGGCTTTCAGGAGAGCAGACTTTGGCCTCTTCAGTGATCTGTGTGGAAGAGTCCCATGGGATAAGGCCCTGGAGGGAAGATCGCCCAATAAAGTTGGTTGGTATTCACCTCCTTGAAGCTCAAGAGTGGTCCATCCTAATAAGCAGGAAGTCAGGCAAAAATGCCAGGGGTCTGCATGGATGAGCAAGGAGCTTTTGACAAAACTCAAGCATAAACAGGAAAAACACTGGGGGTAGAAGCAGAGATGTGTAACCTGAGAGGCTTGTCCGAGTATGCAGAAATGCAATTGGGAATGTCAAAGCCTACCTGGAATAGAATCTGAGAGATGTTGAAGGCAAGAAGAAGGACTTCCCTAAGTGTATGCCAGGGAAGAATCCTGGGTTCAATCCTGTTTAACATCTTCATTATTGATTTGGATGATGGGGCAGAGTTTGCAGATGATACAAAACTGGGCTTGACTGATATGCCAGAGGGTCATGCTGCCATCCAGAGTGACCTTGACAGGTCAGAGAAACAGGCTGACAGAAACTTCATGAAGCTCAACAAGGGGAATTTTAAACTGCCGCACTTGGCGTGGAAAAACCCCAGGTATATGGGTTACCTGATGGGGACTGAAGGCTGGAAAGCTGCTTTCTGTAAAAGTTGTTTGGGAGCCCTGTGAGACACCAGGTTGAACATGAGCCAACAATGTGCCCATGCAGCAAAGGTGGCTAACAGTGTCTTGGGCTGCATTACGAGGAGTGCTGCCAGCAGATCAAGGGTGGTGATCCTTCCCTTTTATTCAGGACTGCTGAGGCTATATCTGGAGTGCAATGCCCAATTCTGGGCTCCACATCTCTCCCCAAAGATACAGAGCTACTGGAGAGAGCCCAGCGAAGGGCCAGTAAGAAATTGAAGGGGCTGGAAAATCTCTCATATGAGGGAAGGCTGAGAGAACTGGAACTGTTCAGCCTAGGAAAGAGAAGGCTTGGAGGGGCTTTGTCAATATATATAAATACCTGCAGGGAGGGTGCAAAGAGAATGGAGTCAGGCTTTTGTCAGCAGTGCCCAGTGACAGGACCAGAGCCAATAAGCACAGACAGAAACACAGAAGGTTCCTCCTGAACTTGAGGAAGCACTTTTTCACTGTGAGGGTGAATGAGTCCTGGCACAGATGGCCCAGAGAGATTGTGGATTTCTCCATCCTTGCGGAGGTAGTCCTACAGATAGTCTTTTGCAAACTACCATAAGTATATCTCTTGTATGCCATCCTTTGCAGTATTGTATTGGGTTTGCATGGCAAGGTTTTGGTAGCAGTGGGGACTAGAGGGGTGGCTTCTGTCAGGAGCTGCTAGAAGCTTCCCCTGTGTCCAACAGAGCCAATGCCAGCTAGCTGCAAGATGAACCCGCTGCTGACCCAGCAGTGACAGTGGTAGTGCCTCTGTGGTAACATATTGGAGAAGGGGAAAAAAACTGCTGCACAACAGCAACCGCAGCTGGAGAGAGGAGTGAGAATATGTGAGAGAAACAACTCTACAGACACCAAGGTCAGTGAAGAAGGAGGAGGAGGAGGTGCTCCAGGCACCAAAGCAGAGATTCCCTAGCAGCCTGTGGTGCAGCTGTCCCCCTATAGCCCATGGAGATTAATGGTGGAGCAAATCTCCACCTGCAACCTGGGGAGGACCCCATGCTGGAGCAGGTGGATGCTGAAGGAAGCTGTGACCCTGTGAAGACCCCATGCTGGAACAGGCTCCTGGCAGGACCTGTGGACTCATGGAGAGAGGAACCTGTACTGGAACAGATTTGCTGTCTGGGCTTGTGACCCCGTGGGTGACCCAGCCTGGAGCAGTCTGTTCCTGAAGGACTGCACCCTATGGAAAGGACCCACGCTGAGCAGGGCAAGAGTGTGAGGAGACTTCCCCCTGAGGAGGAAGGAGTGGCAGAGACAATGTGTGATGAACTGACCACAACCCTCATTCGCCATCCTCCTGCACCGCTCAGGGGGAGGAAGTAGAGAATTTGGGAGAAAAGTTAAGCCTGGGAAGAAGGGATGGGTGAGGGGAAGGTGTTTTAAGATTTAGGATTTATTTATCATTGTCCTATTGTGGTAGTAAACTAAATTAATTTTTTCTCAAATTGAGTCTGTTTTGCCTGTGACGGTAACTGTTGAATGATCTCTCTGTCCTTATCTTGACCCATGATCTTTTAATTTTATTTTCTCTCTCCTGTTGAGCTGAGGACGGGAGTGATAGAGCAGCTTTGGTGGGCATCTGGCATCCAGCCAGGGTGAACCCACCACAAGTATGTACAGGATGTTACTGGGTAGCTTAATGAGGGGACATGGACTAATCATTTTTTAAAATACAGAAAGTTTTAGCACGTTTTAGCATGTTTAGCATGTTTTAGCATGTGATTATGTGACCAGGTTAGTGGATGAGGGAAAGGC
Source organism: Cariama cristata (assembly GCF_000690535.1). NCBI lineage: Eukaryota > Metazoa > Chordata > Aves > Cariamiformes > Cariamidae > Cariama > Cariama cristata. Next base: position 38,388 of record NW_009605392.1, on the reverse strand, counting down.
TGTGGATATTGTCTACCTAGATTTCTGTAAAGCCTTTGACACT
>NW_009605392.1:0-37848 GCF_000690535.1 Cariama cristata | reverse complement strand
TGTGAGCCGGTGTGGTGCCCTAGTGGCCAAGAAGGCCAACAGCGTCCTGGCCTGTATCAGAAATGGTGTGGCCAGCAGGACGAGGGAAGCGATCGTGCCCCTGTTCTTGGCACTGGTGAGGCCGCAACTTGAATACTGTGTTCAGTTTTGGGCCCCGCACTACAAGAAAGACATTGAGGTGCTGGAACGTGTCCAGAGAAGGGCATTGAAGCTGGTGAAGGGTCCAGAGCACAAGTCTTACGGTGAGCGGCTGAGGGAACTGGGGTTGTTTAGTCTGCAGAAAAGGAGGCTGAGGGGAGACCTTATTGCTCCCTACAACTGCCTGTAAGGAGGTTGTAGCAAGGTGGGGGTTGGTCTCTTCTTCGCAAGTAGCAAGTGATAGGACAAGAGGAAACGGCCTCAAGTTGTGCAAGCGGAGGTTTAGATTGGATATTAAGAAGAATTTCTTCACGGAAAGAGTTATCAAGCATTGGAACAGGCTGCCCAGGGAAGTGGTGGAGTCACTGTCCCTGAAGGTATTTAAAAGGTGTGTAGATGTGGTGCTTAGCGACATGGTTTAGTGGTGGGCTTGGCAGTGTTAGGTTAACAGTTGGATGCGATGATCTTAAAGGTCTTTTCCAACCTAAATGATTCTGTGGTTCTGTGCGAGATGTCCTTTCTCTTTGATCTCATAGTTGAGATCGATGTGAGGATTCCTTCACTTACGTGTTTGGTTCTAGCATGCCTTTCCACAGACTATCTACTTGCTGCTTTTTTTTTTCCCCCACCCTTCATAAGATGGGGCAAATAATGGTTTTGTGGGAAAGGATAGTGAGAAGAAAAAAGAGGTCAAATGAGGGAGATGGTTTGTATTTCCGAATCTGTGTGCAGAAGTTCTATTCATAACATTTTTCTGTCTGTGTTTTCTGCGCTTTGAAGATGCTATTAAAACCTGGCAGTTTTTTTATTACATTCATTAGTGTGAGTGAGTGGGTGCGTGAAGACAGAAGTAGATGACAAAGCATAAATTTTTCTGTATGCTTCTCCTACTTCTTTTCACTCTGTCTCTCAATTAGTTTTTTTACTTTATTATTTGAGCTGTTAAAGTCAGTCGTGGGAGCTTTTTAATCCTAGTAGAACAGATATCTTGTTTGCCAGGTTAATATTGAAATGAATCCATGCGATAGTCACAGGAAAAATTAAACAGTGAAAAAGAATTGTGTGTATTAATGTATACATCCAGAAATCATGTTCATAAAAATAAAATCCGTCACATTGTTGGCTGATTTGTTTAAGTGAAGTGCAAAGGATAGTATTATGTCACTATTGTAAGTACTTTAAAAAAGGGAAATGATTGAAAACTAATTTCTTTTGGAGCCTGTTTTGTTCTTACCTGCAAAGAGATCACTGCTTACAACCTTGAGCTTCACTTTTTGCCAATATACTGAAAGCTTCATTTTTCTTTGTGTCTTTGAGAAAAGGATGGGTCAGCTCTTTCTAAACTGTGCAAGTGTTCAGATATTTGAGAGCTGCTTGTGAAGTGTCCCATTTTATCTCCACATTGTATTAAAAGCTGGTTCAAAGGCTGTTAAAAGAGTCATAAAAACTCTTGATAGTAAATTACAGTAAGGTTGAATCATCTACAAAATTAGGGAAGATAGGACTAGTCGTCTTCTATATAAACTACTATGTACCTTACAATATTTCTCTGAAGAAGTACAAGGTAAGTCCAAAGTGCATAGCAATGGCTATAGATGGTAAGATGTTTCAAGCTTGTATTTCTTTCTTGTAGTAAAGAAAGAAAAATATGTTCTTTTTCAGCTTTTTTCCTGATGTTGGATTGTGTGGTACAGTTGTCAAAGATGACAGGTATTCTTTAAAGAATTTGCCATCAAAAATGTGGATAAATTTACACATTCCCTTGAGATTATTCTAATATTCTGATACTATTGTGATATTCTGAGCAGAATAAATATTTGGTATTTTCCTAACATTGAATAGATTATAATGTCTAAATGGGTTTTTATATTTGTAAGAAACTACCAGCTACACCTCATGGCAAGTAGTAAGTGTACTGGTGTTCTCGTAATGGTTATTAAATGTAGCATAACCTGAGAAGTGTTGTTATGTATTGAATTTTACTGTGCATTGCAATTATTAGGTTTAAAAACAGTTATGTAAGTATTGAACAAGTTAGAATCAATATTTTACTTATAAGTTCATGTAAGCACTTTACTTAATGGTTTGGAATATTGAAAAATGTGTGTCTATAAGAGACAATAAGAGCTTTAATGATAATTTGTAACAATTATAACAATCAAGGCATAAATATAAAACTGATTTATTATGTTCTTTTAAGTTCAAGGAATGTAGGAAGAGTTAAAGTGAATCCGTGTGATTTTAGCATTTCAGCCAGTTTCATTGAACATTTCCTTTTAAGACTACTTGTCCAAAATAATCATTAGGAAGTGGAAATAGCTCATGCGTCTTGAGTGTAGAGGTTGTGGATTGTTTATTTGGTATGTTTGGTATTCTGAAGCAAGCTTTTTCTCCTAGGATTGTTCTCCATGGGGGGATTTGCTTTTGTTTTAGGCACAAACCACTAGCAGTTTGCTTGGTGACTAGTTCTGACTTGACTTAATAGAATGTGAAAAGATGAGACGTGGTGTTAAAAAAAAAAATAATTCTTTAAACTATCACTTAATTCTTAGTAAGAGAAGAGTAAGATTTCAGGATGTTATGGTTGCTAAAACCTTACATGGATTGAAGAAGATGACTGGACAAATAAATTGGTAAAAAACCCTTGGGGTACTTTTAAGTAGAAGAATAACATATCTGTCTGGAGAAACCTTCAATCTGCAAATTGCTGCAGGCTGGAAGGGTATTCTGGGAAAGTACTGCTTGGCTCACGCTGTTTCTTGTCTGGTTTTGGCCGCTGTCAGAAAGAGTATACTGCCTAAATTTAACAGTTGATTTTTAATTGCTGAATTTATTGTTGTCTTCTAACCCTGTATGTGTGTGTGTGCCTACACGGTTAAGTCATTGTTCTTATGTTACTGTATTAATTTGTTTCTCCAAATTGACAGCACAGTTTATGAACAAAGATAAATTTTATGTGATTTTTAAAAAATAAAATCTGTAAATTAATATGAGGAATAATTAGTTAAAATTGGTTCTTCAAACAAATTTTATATTTTACAGCTCTACTACCTAGCTGATGATTATGATTTTTAGATTTCAAAGGTGCAAATTTTACCAACGTTTACTATTTGAGTTCATATTGGTGTTTAGATTTTTTTTCTTTGATATGGTCATCATGTTAATTTTTTTTTTTAAATTTTAAAATTTGAAGTAACTTTATGTCACACAAATGCATCAAAGCCAAAGCTTCAATTAAAAAAAACCCCACAAAACCAAATATTGCTGTCTGGAACGAACTCATTCTGTAAAGTCCTTTACTCCTTTGTAAAAGTCCCAGATAACTTACAGATAATTTTTATTACTAAGTGAAATAGTCATAGCAGGCAGTCAGAAGTGCTTGTTCAATGAGAAACTTGAACTTCAGTCAGAAGTTACCATCTTATGTATCAATTCTAGTTATGTAATGGTTTTAGTTTTTATGTTTTTCAGAGAGATGGTAAGTTTATACCTGTAAACTAAATTATAAAATAATTTTTCATACTATTTAGTATTACTTTGTAAGTAATTAAAAAGCATAGATAGGTCCAGTGAAACTTAGTGGCTTCCAGCTATCAACTCATCAAAGATTTTGTCCGCAGCTGTTATTTCTGTTGTGTATGGTGTTTCAATCCATGTTAGATTTGGTATATTAAGTGTTAAGCAGATATGAACTTCCTTATCTTTTCTACTGTGAACATCTCAGACTTAGGCCTTGATCTAAATCTTACTAAGGTCAAGAGAATTTTTCTTCGGGTAACTTCTGCTGTCTTCTAAAGTGCTTACAAATTTGTATTAATATACTATCTTTTGAAAGGCTAGATCAGGTGTGTATCTTTTGACTGAGACTATTATATAAAATTGCATTACTTTATATAATACGTTTATTTTGTGTCTTTTTCAGGGTATTGAGGAATGGAATATTGCCCATCTTAATACAATATTGGATGTTGTAGGAGAAGACTGTGGAATTTCTATTGAGGGTGTAAACACACCATATCTGTATTTTGGCATGTGGAAAACAACATTTGCATGGCACACTGAAGACATGGATCTCTACAGTATTAATTATCTCCATTTTGGGGAACCAAAGTCATGGCAAGTTCAAATTTTCATGAAAGATGGTTTCATTTATCTGTTTGTTTCAGCTGACTAAACCAAACAGGTGGAGTACAATTGCTTCAAAGTGATAAGCTTTACTGAAAAGCTAAGGTAGTGGTTTTGTGGTTTTCTTTAAGCTAAGAATGCTATGAAATATGTGAGATTTGTGATCTAAAGAACATCACAGTAATGCATTCTTTTATTTTAAAGGAAAAGACTAATAAGTACATAAGGCATTTTCGAGTTCAACAGAAAAAAATTTTAATGATTCAATATGAGAAGTTTAACAAGTTGGGAACCCCAAGACTATTTGAGGGAACTTCTGTAGGCCTCTTTGAAATCGGTTTCTTTGATTCACTTGTCCTTGGGGACTGCCTAACCTGTTTTATTTTAAATGTGCATTTAATTGCTTTTTTGAATCAGAGTCATATTCTCTACTCTTAACTCAGTAGGCCCAGTAGGGGCCTCTTTGTGCTGTTTATCTGACTCATAAAAACCAGTAATGTTGATAGGAATTTTTTGAAGTGTTAAGATGCTGTAAATCTTCTTGAAGAATATTAATAGTGAATAATGAATATGTGAAAGTTTTTATTAAGCAGGCTTATTTATTGATTATTTTCATGGCACTGTAGATACTTCAAATATAATAATAATTGGACTAATTTATTCTTTTTATTTTAGAAACAAAGTAAAGATGTGGAGAGTATAGTTAATATTTTACTTTAGAAACTTACATTTTTAAAAATTGTGGTCATTTTGTTCACCTTTTATATCAGATAGTGGAGGTCTGAATTCTTTTCTGCATAAAGAATCAAAACTTTTACTTTCTATTTAAAGGGGCACAGTGTAAACTTGCAGTATAATACAAACAATATTTATGTATCAATTTGTGATGTTTTCTGTGACATTCTATCTTGTCTTCACTTCCCAGCTCTTCTGAAGACTGGAAATGACAAAAAACCAATACATTGTGTAAAAAACCCCTCCTGTTTAGCCAAGTATTTCATAAATCACAAAATGCCTTGCAGGGTTGGTCAGTCATAAAATAAAAAAGAGTATATACTACAGAAAGAAAAGATGGTTTCGTCTTTGTGATGTCAAGAAAAAGAGGCCAAATTGTTGAAGAGAGAATGCTTAGACAGCCAAAAGTACATGGATTTACGAGAGTGAGACTGGACCTGGCAGTTTATTTAGGCTGTAAGAGGAGTAGGGTGAAATGGATCTAAGGTGAAATTCAAAATAAAGCATGTGATTTAGGTGCAGGAATTCTTTTCAGGAGTTCAGTGGATACAGGAAGGTGAGAAATCTGTTCTACAGATTGCCTAAAATTTTTGCCATGGGCAACTTTACTGTTAGCTCTTGATTGCCATGGCTAGAACCTATTTTTATGGATTTGCCAGTGTAAAGTGTGTACCGATACCTGTTCATCTTCCTTTATGAAGTGTAAATATGTCAAAAGATAGGTAGTTACATGATAGGGGTTGTAGAAGTCTCTAAAACATGATTTCATGTGAAGGTTTTCAGATTTTGAATCCCAGTAGCAGAAGAAATACTAATGGGGTTATGAGTTTGGTGGGATAAAAATGGGTAGTGTTCTGATATTAGTATTAGGCAAAATTACAGACAAAAAAGGTGAAGAAGGAAAAGCATACTTGGACTGATGCTAACATTTTATGATTTAAGAACAAATATGACAATAAAGTAAATGGGTTAAAACATACTCAGCTAGGTCCTGATAGAGTCTTCTAGGGTAGAGTTAATAGGGCTTACAATGTGATCAGTGGCTGACAAAAGACTGGTCAAAATTTGGCCAGGTGGTGCCGAGTTCAGCATGATTGGAAGAGTCTTGCTGCCTTTGCATAGATTATGCATACCATTGACAGAACTGACATGTTTCCTAGTTATGTTCTATGTCTAGGAAAAATAACAAATACAGAAAATTACAGTGAAGTGCAAACTTTTAGTGTGAAAAATGGGAGTAATGTCTAAAACTTCTGTGAGAGATGGGGAGACAGTTATGCCCAAATTGGAAGAGGAGAGGATTAGCTACACTTCTTGTTGAAAATTATCGGAAAAGTTAGAAATAAGAATATTAGGAGTCACAGAGATGACTATAATTATAGGGATTCGGATTGTAAAAATGTAGCTATAATCAAACACTATAGTGGTTTGTCAGCAATCTGAAAGGGTTATCGTTGTGCTTGAAACCAAGCAATCATTTGGTAGTTAGAATGTTTTCCATAAAGTGGGAGAACTTTGACGAGTAAGACACGGGAATTAGATGAAAAGGAGAGATTCAGGAGATTGGACTAGATGGCATTCAGGTCTCTTCCAGCCTAAACTTTTCTGTCATTCTGTGATACGGAATTTTAAAGAAGATGGTGCTCAATATAGCACTTTGCTAATGTATGGGGTGACTTGAAAACCAATTTTGAATCAAATCTTTGCTTTTCTGCAGAATTCTAAACCTACAGGTAAAGTTGTTTGCAATTAATTTGCAACCATTTGTGCTGCTAGTTCTTTCTAGTTTCTGTCTACTTACATCCTTCTAGCAAATGTTTTTCTTAATCTGCATTCTGAGAAGTATAAAGCCCTTGGAAATATAGGATTAGAGGAAAAGAGGACTTTCCCTCACCCTACACACAAAACGTGCAGCAACAAAGAAAGCCACAGTCTGATAAATAACTTTCAGCTCTCACTTTGAAGGTCCAGAAGAAGCTACTTTCTTTTTGACCAGAAGTTCTTGGGTTGTTATTTTTGGCCAAGGTTTTACACTACTACAGCTGACAGCAGCCATTTAGATATTGACACCATTTCCCTGTGTGAGAAATTTTATTAAATTTCCATCTTGAATATGCCCTTAAAGCAGGATTTTCATGTTGGAACAAACTTGGTGATGGAAGTTTTTCTAGAATTAAAATGGATGCTAATGGTTGAAAACCACTTAATTTTAATTGTATAAGTGTTGGTGAAAACTTTTTGAAACTCTGAAGCAATACTGCTTAAAACTGGATCAGTAAGAATGTTGGCTAAGGTCTTCTGATTTTTTTTTTTTTTTTTAACTTATCTAAACATGACTTAATGCTAAGTGGATATTAGTCACAGCCAACATAACAGACGTGTTTCTCTGTTTAGTTAAAGGCAGAAGAGAGAGAATCATAAGTACATACCAAGTCTATGCAGTGGATTAAAAAGAAATGAAGGGCCTACTTCAGATAAAGATGAAAAATAGGATCACTGTATTTATTTTTAGCTACAACAGTAGATTGTGCAGGATGCTTTTAAAAATTATATGTAGAATTTTGTTTCAGAAAGCACAACTGTAATACTTAATGTTATGGTGCACGTAATTTTTCTAAGTAAATATTTGTATATCAATATCTTAAAAACAAGACAGTATAGTTTTTTAACTTGAAGTTACAGAGAGTTAGAGAAGCTTCAGTGCTAAATTATTAAGGTTTTGTTTCAATTAATATGTTCTGTTAAAAAAGTAGCAATAATTTTCAATAGATTGTTGTGAATCAACAATCATAATAATGCGAAGACATTTTAATCACATACAATTGCATTTGTTTAATTTTACTAACATTGTAGTTCTGATGATTTATTTATACTGTGGAGTTATTGCAGAAATTCTGATTAAACCAATCAGAACATGTTAAGTGACACATTTTCTGGCTACTTGGAGATTTCTGTTGATAAAACCTAGGAAAACATTTTAGGGAATGGAGCAAAACACTAGATGATCAATTCCTCCCTGACCTTACTGGGATTTTACTCTTAAAAATATACAGATATTTGTTGCATTATTCTTGAAGGATTTGGTAGCTCTGGGCTGAAAGTGTCTTGTTTCAATCCCATCTTTGTAAGAAGATTTGGTAGCTTCAAATGTGAAAATTCTTGTATCTCAATTTTTTTTTTTTTAAATTTTATTCCTGACCTTGTAGAAACTAGAGCTGATCAATATGATGATGTGGTGCTGCTTTGTTTTTTATTACATTGTAGAACCTGAAGAAGATATCGTGAAGCAATGCTAGAATTGCTTAAATGTTATGTTCATTATTATAAATTGAGAAAAAACTGCAGATGAATAGGTTATCTGTTCTATGGAAACCTGGCTCAGTAAATAGCCTTAAAGTGATGAGCTGTGAGACCATGCTTAACTTCTAGGATGCTCATCCTAGAGAGTATTTCAGAACCCTGAATTAAGTTCTGAGGTTCTGCATACTGTAGATGGGTGAAACTATGCTTCATAATGGAGTTGGAGCATGCATGTTGAATGGGGAACTATCAAATGTAGCCAGTAGGCAAGTCTAAAAAGAGGAGAATGTTTGAAATTGTTACGCATGCTAATGTCACAGACAGGGCCAGGAGCACTATTAGAAATAAGTAATCCCAAGTTATATACAATGATTTTACCAGTAACTGAGCTGAAACAGGTTTTTCCAACTTGAAATTGGAAAGCTTGACTTTTTAATGCTTGCAATACAAAGATGCGGGAAAGAGACAAAGGTAATTGAATAAAAAAATAAATTTAAAGCCTAACTCTTTAAAACTCAGCTACTGTAATAATATTTTATTTCCTATGTTTTACCCTGGAATTACATTGATGTAATGATATTTCTGATCAAAATTTTTTAAAATTTTTTTCCTCATCTCCTTAGTCTCATTTTCATATCTGTATAGAAGGTTAACCTTTTTAATTTGCTTTTTGGATATCGTAGAGCTTTGAGCAGTTTGTTTTTCATGACCTACACCCATTATCAAAAGAATCAAATGGTTATACCTTATACTGTAGCCAGGGAAAGGGCTAGAAGTGTACAACAAGTCATGCCCTGGCATTGTTTCAAATATTTGTTGTCAGTTCATGCAAGTGTTTTTAGTCCAGTTTTCTGCAAGCACTTTTTATGTAGTAGGTTTATTTTATGTTGTCCCACAAATGTCTCACAAATGGAAATTTGAAAAAATTGATATTACTGTGGAGATACAATAATTTGTTTGCCTTGTGTCTTCTGAAATGTTTATTACTTATTTCTCCTTGTGAAGTTTCTAATTTTATTCTATGTTTTCTTCTGAATTAAGCGGTTTCATCTATGGTCCGCATGCTTTTTGTTAATATCTTCAAGTGAGTTGTACTAAAGATTCTGGTTTTGGCTTAAAGGCAAATAAAAGGAGAGGAAGCATTTTTTTAGGCGTGTTGTTATATGGGTACATCTGTGTGCAACATCCGAACATTCCTAATAAAACTGAACTTGAGTAAAATACTTTCCTTTTATTTTTCTGTACTGGATTCTCTTTTTCTGCTATGCAAGATAAAACTTGTATTTTACTATAATGGACTAGCAGTTGTTGAAAAAATAGTTCTCGTACAACAAAAACTGTAAAGGTGACAGTAACTCAAAGGTTATTTAGGTTTTGCATCTGAGTATAATATCAAATCAAATAGTAACCAAAGTAGTTACTAAAATTAAGCAGATTGTGAATCACTATTTACAGCCAATTTCCCAGAACATTTTTTTTTCGTTTCATAAAGTTGGCTATCCTAATTGTCTCCAACAATATTTTCTGAGCTAAAGACAGGATTGAGTCATCACAGCTACTAGACTGCTGTCTGTTGTTGCCTGTGCTGGGGATTTGAAAAATGCAGATAGAACAAGGAACTTTCCATTGCTGCTAGTTCATGAATAAACAGTGGATGTTATTGCTGAAGATGGAGATTCTCGTTTAAAAAAAAAAAAAGAGAAGTTGGAGAAGTTGTTAGCTTATTTAAAGTACACTGAGAAATCATGTAGAAGAATTAAATCTTGAAAACACATACATAAATGCTTCAGAAACACAAGTTAATGGCTTAGATTTAGTATTTGTTACTTATTTGTAGTTACCTTGTTGCCAGTACCCTTGATTTGCTGAATTAATGTGTATTTCGAAAGATCTTTTTGAACAAATGTTTGTACCATATATCTTGGCATGTATCTTGACAAATGTATGTACCATAATTTTTTCTGCCTTTGTAGTGACTCTAGCAATGAGCAGTGACTCTTCAGCTTTTATCTGTCTTTTCATAATTTTTAACAAATGTCTTTCTGAACTAATAAAATTAAAACAGTTAGCATCAAGATTTCCCTTTTTATCTGTTCTTCCCTTTTTATCTGTTTCTTATTATCTGAGAAACATTCTCTTTGCCTCTTAGTGATTTAGCATTTGATGTCCATTACATTTAATTTTAAAGAGGGCTGGACTTCACCTTAGGATGTGAGAAGTCAAACGAATGTTAGTGGCAGTTCAGTAATGTAGCTAAAAGGAAGATGATGAAAAATTTTTCTGAAACCTTTTAACACTGTGGAAGCTCTCATATGAGCTAGCTATTGTGACTAAGAGTGAGTATTTTTTTGTGTGACTTAGTGATCTAAGTTTAGGATTTTTTTTTTTGTTTATTGTTATGTACAGTAGACCAAGGATCCAGTAAGTTTCATGTCACTGTAATTTGACTGGTATCCAATGCAGGTGCATATGTGTTTAAAAAACCTCAGTCTTCTAATAAATTGTGTTAGGGACCAACCCTGAAGGGCCTGTGGAGTGACTTTGAGGCTCCTAATGTCTGATACTACAAAGGTCGTCTCCATTCCTTAGTCCTTTTCTTAAATGTGAAAAAAGAGCAATGGCAACAGTGGGAAGGAGGACTGAGGAGTAGATGTCACCACAGACCCCAAATGAAGACAATGATGAAAGGAATCAACTTACGTTGAATGAATTATTGCTTGGTAATTTTAGATTAGCTAAATAAATAGCTGTGGCCCAGTTAAATCATGTCCTGTCTTACCTTTCCAAGAGACTTACTGAGAGCTAAGTTGTCCAGTTTTTCATTTTTGTAATATTGGTAAGTGCTTACATGTTGATGCATACAAATGGAATCATGCGGCTGCTTATTAGCACAAAAATGTAGTAGCATGTACTTTTGGAAGAGTAACATTTTAGGAAGAATACCAGTCCAATTAGAGACAGGTAAAGCAAAGAAAAGTCTCTAGTTTGAGGTTTTTGTTAGACATAAATGGTATCTGTTCATGTTTGTTTTATGGAGTTGTGTATTTAATGACATACAGTACAGTATGTAATGCATTTGTCTCTACTTGGATGTGAAAGACGCAAATGTATAATTTAGGTGACTATGTATATGCTGATGTGTGTCTAATACAGAGTTGAAAACAGGCACAAACACTTTGGAAGTACAAATGGAGAGAAAAAAAATGCATTGCTGTAAGACAGTGAAATTCTGATTAAAACTGCAAACATTGAGCAGAGTCACGCTGAAAATCTTTTTGTTTAATACTATTTGGAGTGGGTTGTCAGTGGCATGGGTTTTGCTAGAGTCAACTTGGAGTACTGACTTCTGTGGTAGAAGGGTCTTGCTCCTATGCAGCAGTTTCAGTTAATATAGAGTAAAATTATCTGCATGCAAGTGACAGCTTGAGGTAGGGGGATATTTATTTCTTGTGCAAAATGAGGGGCTGAGGGTCTTTCACCTGTTTTTCTGAGTGAGTTGTCAGGGGAGATGAATGAAATCTGTGTTCACAGTGTAGCAAAAGAAAAAAAGCTATATGTTGACTTAGTTTGAAAATATGCATTTGGACTATGTTGTACAGCTGAGTATGCATTTTCTACTTTTCTGAACCGTATTTTTTTATAGAGGAGGATCAATACGATGCTGTTGCAACATTAAACTGAAATGAAAGCCTATTGTATCACATATTGAAGCATTTAAAGTCAATAATAAAGCCTAATTAATACATACAGACTATCTATGAAGTGCATTAAATATGTGAATAAGGAAGTGTTCAGAAAAGCAGAATGAAAGTACATATTTTCAATAATCTTCAATTTTTAAACTGTAATAAACATTAAAAATAACATGAAGTTAATTCCCATTCTTTAATATTATTACTGACTTGTTGCAGATAGCATATGGAATCTTTAAAAAAATAATGCCTTGTAAGAACAGAGTGATTCCAAGATATGTATGATAATGTAAAGGAAGTGTATTTCTTAAATTGTTTTTTAACTCTAATTGTATTGATTTTACAAAGACAAGTAACCCTTTTATTCCACAGCATTGGCTGTAGGAAAAAATAGAGGTGTTTAATGGTCATATTTTTCTCTTGAACTCTTGTATCTTGTGAAGCACAGTAAAATTCAAAAAAATTAAACCTGTATAAATGGACTTATTTTAAGTGGTTTTGTTTCATTTGGAAAATGAAAGTATATGTGTCTTTTTTTTAACTGGACTGGTGTAATCATATCAGATACCAATATGCATGATTTTAAATGGTGAATATAACATTCTTGAACTACATATTATAATGTTTAAATTAGAAATAAGCTATTTTTTTTTCTCAAAAAAACACTTCTGTATTTTTTTCCTCAGAAATTGGTCTATTTTTCCTGTAGAAGTTTTCAGTCTTTAATCTTTTTGACTTCTGTATTTTTAGCTGTTTCTCATACATGAATCATGGCTTTTGTAGTAATTATGTTTTTAAACATTTCATCCTTTTCTTTGTGTGAATTTTAGGTATGCTATTCCTCCAGAGCATGGGAAACGGCTTGAAAGACTAGCTCAAGGTAATATTTTCAGTATTTCCATATGTAAGATGTTTGAAGGACAAACCTCCAGCAAATTGAAAAACATCCTTGACTCACCTACTGTGTTTTATTACTTAACGTTATATGACTTTTATCTGTCTACAGTATGATTGCAAACAAGGAACACTTTCTGGTACTCTGAGGAATTCTTAAGAAACAAAATAATTTTTTTTTTTTTTTCATAGAACTTTATTTTATACTGGCATTTTTAGCTTGGTGAAGCTTATGAAAACGAGGCTTAGTATTTGTTGTTCATTAGATTTTCATTGGTAGTATCTTTGTCTCCTCTGTGCCCTTGCTTTTTCTTGTCATAGCTTCTTGCCATCAATAACTTTTGAATCTCAGCCAAATTTGATAGAAAGATGGACATACTGAAGACAGCCAAGTCTTCAGAAGTTTCATGAAAGTTAATGGCTGGGTAGAGGATGGAAACCTGGTTAGTACCTCTGGGAAGGTGGAAGCAGACAAAATGTAGCAGTGCTGAATCTTATTTGGTAGCAGCCTGCTGGCCAGTGAGCAGGCATATAAATCCACTTTAGCCAAAGAGTGTACTGACTTTTGCCCTCCAGAGGTGTGAGGAACATCTATTGAGAAGGAGCAGAGGATGTTGCTGTAAGGTTCAGATCTAAGGGACAAAAATCAGTAGTCTGTATGAAGATTCTTCTCACACAATAATTTGTTTTATTTTCAATAACACTATACCTCTCTGTTTATAGATTAAGAGTGCAACTTATGAACATGGGAATAATTAGGCATGTTTCTTGGCTTGTCAGCTGATGTTTTATAGCATACTGTTAACCATATTATGTAAGGAATGCAATTGAAAGTTGGTAAATGGGTATCGTGTATCAGAACCAAATCCTGAAAAATTTTGTACGTTCTCTTTCATATCCATTTTATGTGCGTATAGGTGCATGACTATTTTTCTGACCTATTTTTAAGCTACTGCGGAGAACAGTAAGGTGGCATGTATCACTGAGATGTGAAAGTAAAGACCTGTGAACTTTGCAGTCTTAAAAACACATCTCAGAAGACAGATTTCAACCTGCATAATTACATTTACTATTCCTAAATTTTCCCGTAGTTTCAGTTGAGAAAGTTGTCACTCATTGTTTTGCTTTACAGATTCTTTTTCCAAGTTGCAAAGTATAAAACTTTTCATATGCATGCCTTGAAGGTTTTGGTTACCACTGGTAAACAATGTGATACATGTTGCAGTCTGGGCAAGTGACACTGACTTACAATGAGATTATTCAATAGTTATTTGTAAGATTTACAGAAAATGAGTAGGGAGTAAAAGGAATAGACAATTGGAAAAGGTTCAGAAAGGGACACTAGGAATGGTGAAAAATTTGCCTTTTTATTTTAATAATTGTTAGTAGGCTCTAACTTTTCAATCTGAAAGAGCATCACATAAAGGGAAGGGGTATGACAGAGACCTGTGATGACTGACATGAAAAAGGTGAGTAAAGAGTGTTCACTAAGTCTTCCACTACAGCTAGGCACTCTGAATGAAGAGTCATAGTAGGTTCAAAACAAACAGAAAGAGGTGGTTCCTTTCACTGTATGAACTCCTTAGTGTCCATGGTAGATTCTAATATTTTGCATGGATTCAGAGGGGGACTGGACAACACTGGCAAAGAAATCTGTTAGAGGAGCATAGGAACTGCATCTGGCTTTGGAAGTGTTGGAGCAGCAACTCGTTGGTACTAGGTTACTTAGAGGAAGCAAAGATTTCGTGCTGTATTTAAACACTTACCTGTACATGCACTTTTGACATTTGCTGGGAACAAGATCTTTGGGTAGATAGACTTTCCATTTGATGTGGTATGGCTGCTCTGGCGTTTATTATAGATTTCATATTGATTGATTGTAGCTTAGTGTAAACTTACATAGTTTAGGAAAGTATTATGTTAGGAAACTGTGGCTTGAAGGTGGTCAGGCCTCTTACTGCTGATAATGGTGACCTAATGCAGTAAAGGGAATGGGACATAAAGCATAGGGAGAAGTGGAAATCTCCAAACCCACTGTTTGTCAGAAACCAGTAGGTTGTACTGGGGGAACAGTCTCTTAACGTCCGAATGCCAGAGTCAGACTGAATGCCAGAGTCAGACTGAATGCCAGAGTCAGAGTTGGACAGTAGGCTAAATGGGTCTTACAACTTCAGTCTTACCCACTCTAACTGTTCTTAGACCCGGAACTGCTGCAGGAAGGTAGGACGGAAAGGGATCTGGCTTCATGTATACTGGCACACTTGTATGTGCTTTTCTACAGCTGGGAACAGGAGCCCAGTTCCTTGATTCTTACTGATTGCTATTTTAAACGATGTCATGTCACTCAGCCTCGCTCTGTGCAGATCTGCATGGAAGTTGTGTATTACCGCTATTAATTATATGTCAGTACAAGTTATAAAGATCTGCATGGTGAATGGAAAACTACTTTACTTGATGGATCATGTATATGATCAAAATTTAAATTATTTTTATTTCAGAACTGTGTTTTGAATAGTAAATAGCATATAAACCAGAATCAGATACTGAACAGTGAAGATAAAATTTCAAATAGTTGTTTACTCCATTATATTCAGTGAATGATACTGGATTTCTATAGAAAAACTACATACTCGTACAGAGATTTTTATTGTAACAGCAATATGAGATAGGTGAGTTAGTTTCACAGACAACCTTCTATGATACTTCCTAAGTTTTTACTATTTGACTTTAATGTCTTCTGTGATGTTTTTCTGTGAGTAGGTTGTTTTCATGATATTTTTGATCCAGTTAATAGCTTAGAATGGAATGTAGAAAAGATGATGCTGTAGTAGTTAGAATAAACATGATGGACTTTATGCTCAATTTGACTTACACATTCAAGTTTTTTTTTGGGGGGAGGGGTTGAAACTACTGTTTCTGATTTTTTCCGTGCTGTGGAGGTTAAGACGTCTGTGATCTTCTACTTTGCAGCTGCTGCCTGCTAAAGTACAGTCTAAGTCTTACAGTAAGTTATCTTTAAAAAGGTGAAAATGTAAAGCAAGCTGCATGTCTGCAAGTCACTTAGTAGTAAACATTAATAAAACAGTGTAAATGAGAGCTTCATACTTAATTACATGTGTATTGAAAATATTTTTAATCATATTTATGCATGACTGCAACATCTGAAGAAAAAAAAAAAAGTAGTTTATTCAAGAAGGTTAGCTCTGATGACCAGATGCCTACCAAATTGGTTCTCTGATTCTGTGAATACTCCTAAATAATTAAAATAATAAAATAATGCATTAAATGTGACAGGTTATCTAAGTCAAGACAGCAGCTGATACATAAAATTAAAGGAAGACTAGAATATTTTCCATTATCTTATCTGCACATCACAATTACTACACATGCCTTTTGTGCATGAATGCTTTCATTTTTGCTTTCCATTGAAATCTTGATTGACTATGGCACCTACAAATACTTTATCTGAAAAACATTAGACTTGCATCTAATAAACACAACAGTTTGATTTTGCCCTTCAGCTACTTTCTCATTTATGTAGGTTTTTTTCAATTTTATGTAGACATAAATGTAATAAAAATCTCAAGTGAGCTGTTAACGGCAATTTTTGTACTTGTTATGTTAATCTGTAAAGCTGTGGTATTCTTAAGGTTTTTTTGTTTCACAAAATGGGTTAGAAAATAAAGAGAATAGAAGCAGAGTGGCAAATCAGAAATGGCAGTTTGAAGGATTTTCAAGATTTTTTTAATAGATCATTTAATTGGAGAAACTTTTAGATAGGAGATGGCATCTATCTGTAGTGTTCAGTTATGTTACAGAGAAACTAAAGCAGAATTTAATATGTTGTAAATATATAACGGTGTTATGAAAAGCTTTGTATGAGGTATAATATTAATTCATTTAATACAGAAGTAATTACCTGTTATATATGAAAACAAGTATAAATAGTTGTTGAAATGAAACTTCATGTAGAACTTGCATAACTTCTAAGGGTCTTGAATCTGAAAAGTTGAGCAGCTGAAGAATTGAACTTTATCTCATTTGATAATTATATGAGTCAAGTTAGGAAAGTCACATCTAAGAGATAATAAACTTAAGGCTGTAACATTCATCTGGGCATAACAACACTCATATTTCACAGGACTTGCTTCTTTTGTGGCTTTTGTGCTCTGTGCTTTGTATAGCATTCAAATTGCCACTGCTTCCTTGTGAAGATTGTTGTCATGCAAACTCGTCCTCCTGATTTCTTTTATGTGCAATACAGAAAGTTAAATCAAATTAGTTCAAATCACTGCAAATTAATTTAAATAAATTATATGAAGTTTGTATTTCTACCTACCGAAGTAAAATCTAAAAATAACATGACTAGAAAACTCACTCCTCCTTTCATGTCTGCCTCTGTTCCAAGAGTATACTGATCAGTGAATCATGATTAATATTTTGTGTGTTCTAAGTCCTTTAAATGAAGATCTACATAAGTAAAAAATTATCATAATTTCAATTTTAATTGTGTTAATTGGGGTTATTTTTAATTACATTAAAGTTAAATTACATTAAAGATATTTACAATTTGTGCTGTTCTCTTTCTTACATTGTTTAGTATTTATATTTTTATATTTTCAATTAATATTAATAAACTAGAATATTAATAATAAATTTATTAATAAATAATAAATAATAAACTAGAAATACAGCACCTTTACTGTAAAATACTGTAAAATGTATGGAAGTATAGAAAAAGATAGGAAGTCTAGCCTCATTCGTTGACTGGTCAGAATTTGATTTGAAAAGTTCCCTAAGAATCTGACTTTATGTGTGTGTGCTTAAATAATGACTTTACTATTGACCAAATTTTGATATCCTTGGTGATACAAGGTAATATATAGCCAGTTGTCCGTTCAAACCAATGGAGTTGTAGAATTACTGTTTCAGGAATAGTATTGTAATTTGTCTATGTGTGATTGTACCTGAACAGTTTAATTGAAAACAGTATGGACACATTCTTAATACCATAGATAAGCATTCCAAGTATCTTGAAAATGGTAATCAACCACAGAATGGAACCCAATCTACTTCAGTTTGCATGCATGATAGTTGTGATGGGATGTGGTCATCTGGTATGAGCCATGGGCAATACATAGGAATGATACTGTCAGATTAAAAAAAAATGAGCCTTCCAGATAGCAATGCTTGCTGTCCCTCAATAATTATAATTAGAGAGTTGAACTTATTTTAAAATGTTCTTTATCCCTGAATCATTTCATGTACACTTTAAAGACTCTCAGTGCAGCAGTATTCTGTGTGTGGGAATGCTGTCTTCCTCAGACACAGCTAGGAATCTGCTTAGGGCTCACTGCTCTCAGCTTCCCCCAGAGCTGAGAACTTATATCACGTTGTATCTAGAATATGGAACATAAAACCAGAAATCGTATGGAAGTGTCATTGTCTACCTAGGTGGAATAGTGTTGATAATATAGTGTCTTCACCAGCCCAGTGGTAAGACTGTAACTCAGGAAGTAGTTTTATTTTGTTAGTACAAATAACATTGGTTACCTTGTGTAAGATTATCTTATTTTGGGCTGTGTTATCTGTCAGAATGTGTATGCAGAGTCTTCTGAGGACATATTTTTGATTGTTAACACAGTCTGAAGCCTATGTTTTCACATATTCTTTGCTATTATTGCTTGTGTTAACTAGATACAGTTTTTAAAAAGTGTGAGTGTGACTTTCAGTTTGGTGGATAAATGTACTCTACCTGTAGTTTATGTGCTCATACCTAAACATTTGGCAACCAAGTGTTGAATCACATAGTTACCTTGTAGACTGTTCTAATTCTGCTCTAGGTGTTGAGAATGGCAGTGTTTCTTTAAATCGTGGGTTGGAGAATTTTCAGCTCGACAGTCTTTTTCTCATTGATGTAAATGAATGAGCAACCTGATTCTGTTTTACCCTAGTCTTTGATTGTTGCTCATCAGCTACTATGAAGTAATCATTTTGAATTGTCATTTTGTCCTCTGTGTAATCATTTCCAAGAAGATACGTAGGATACAGATGGCTAAATATAAGTATTGAGAAGAGGTGTAGAAGAGGTCTGCCACGTCTCAAGAGACCATCTGAGAAACTGGAGTTGCATGCAAATTCCCACAAAATTCCTGCTTTTGTGGAACTGATTTGGAGTTAATGGATTAGTGTTAATGGATTAAATTAAGATTTCATGTGTCTCATAAAAGCGTGAATGTACTACAGAACTTGAATGGTAATTACATTTTAGATAGATTTCAGTATTTTTTCTTTTGGATGTGGGACTTTAGTAAACATCCAGGATTAACTGGTAATGCTGTAAATTGGTAATTTTAACATCAGCTTGGTATTTGAGAATCATTCTGATGTGTTGCGGGCAGGTCTTGAATTGACCTGCATTTGTAAGGGTCTTGTGATGTTTCTAATGCAATGTCCTCTGTTCAATGTGCTATTAGGTATTTTTTGCATCTGGTAACCAATTCTCCCACAGGGATTTTCTTTCTTGGAAGAAAAGCTTGTGTGACCTTAGCTTTACCCTGGGCAGAACAAAAGACCTTCTGATAAAGAGTCTTGTAATAAGGGAACACTACCTTCGTTTCTTCCCTTGTTCTTTGAAGGGGAGTGCATTTGAGAAAATCAGGTGAATGGGACTGGAAAATTTGAGTGTGTGTAAGAGTAGACTTCGACAGAGTCAAAAGATATTTTATAGTGGTACAGAATGTGTAGGCTGCACTTTGATTTCACTGTGAGGGCTCTATAACCACAGCAAATGTTCTCCTGTAAATTTCTCCTAATGGATTTTGAGCAGGTTGTGTTCTGCTGTTCTGTGTTGTTTGCAAATTTCTTATAATTCAGCAACAAGCTTGCCTTCTGTCTGGAGTTCTCACAACTATTTCTGATCTGTTGGATCTGTAGTGGTACAATTTAAATTTTGGATATCTGCCTGTAGTTTGCTTTTTATCATCATGTATTGAGCTAATTAAGCATATTGCAGTAACAGAATTTGGTACAAATTTTTAACTGTCTTTTCATCAGTGAAGCCAAATGTGATGAAAGGGTACCTACCAAGTACAACTTTTTAAAGCTTTCAACATTATTTGCAATTCCAGGAGATACTATAGAATTCTGTGCCTGTTGGTGGAGAGAAAAAAGAAAGAATGATAAACTTGAATAAAATTTAATCGCAGGGCATATTAGCAGAGTTGCTAGTATATTGATCAGCATGAGTGTACATTACACCTTTGCTGCCTAAGTGCTGCTTAACCTTATGTCTGAGAAATTAGAAAAAATTTATTCTCCCAGGACTGGGGAGTGTGCTAGAAAAGAATGTGCAAAGAATATAACAATTATAATGTGACCACCTTAAAATTGTTCTGGAACTGTAGGGTGGTTAATGGACATAAATATAAGACCTATCAGAGAGAAGAAATTAAATCTGACATTACAGAGGAAGCTATATATTATGGCCAACTGTTGAGATTTTGTCTTTTTTTCCTCTAGTTTTAAAAATATTCAGATGATTAATTGAGTGAAAGTGGTTATTTTCTTCTTTTTCTTTTTCTTTTTTTTTAATAACCAAGTAGTGAGCATGTTGCTCCAAGAATGAAACTGCTTATGTGAATGACAGACTTAACATTCACATGAGAGGGATACAACAACTTGTATAAACACAGTAAAGAGATGACACAATGCGCTTTTGCTAGTTAAATGTCCTGTGGCTAATTTTGTGTCCACTAAGAAATGTTTTTGCATCATTTGTCTAGTCATTATTGTTAATTTTTTCCCTGTATTTTTCTTGGGTGACATCTTCCTGCTTTCATACAATTACCAGGTGTTTCCAGCAAAACAATTACAGTTCAGTTTTGGAGAATAATTAAGTGGTGGTCTTGGTTAATATATTCAATCTGGACAAACATTTACACCTTGGATAATCCTCGCTAATCTGTCAATCTGGATCTCTCTCAAAGATCTTTTGTGTTATGTAGGCATAAAATATCATTTTATACATAAATGAATCAGAAGTATTTTTTCTGAATCAGTATTAATATGATCATTAAGAAGACCTTTTCATCATGAGGAGCTGGCATTGTGTTTTTTCTAGTATTAGGTTGCTATGCAAGATAATTTGTGAAATATACTTTTTTTTTTTTAATAGTTTGTTTCGTTTTGATTTCTGTCCTGCATAACAGAGTAGGATTACATATGTTTTCCTTGCCCCCAGAAAAAAAGTCATCAATTTTAAATGGCTTTATATTAGGATTTTCCTATCATATGCATTTTACCTAGGTTTCTAATAGAAATGAAAATAATTTTGGAGAATCCTTTTTTTATCCAATGTCATTATCATAGACTTTTTTTTTTACAGTAGAGTCAGGCTAATTCATACTACACTAGTTTAAAAACTTAGAATTCATCTTTTCCTCCTATATGCTTTAAGAGGGCAGTGATGAAACTGTATACCTAGCAGTGAGAACTTACTCTTACAGTCTAAGACAAGGAGCCAGCACTTCTTGTTTTAACTTCTTGTTTACTTAGTATTTTTCATATGGAACTGTTAGAGATGGTGAACTCTTTTATGTCCAGTTCTGTTTTCTGAAAATTAAGAAATTTTTAAAACAATTACTTTTTAAATAACTCTTTTTTTAGCAGTAGCCAGCCGATCTATGTGAAATCGCTGAAATCACTTAAGAATAAATAACATACAATACAGTAAACTCTTGATGTTAAGAAGTCTTGGTAACACTGAAAAACACACTCCACTGAAGAAAGTGAAATAAATAAATAGAGTTGAACTTCACAGAAGGGGATTATTTTCAATGTTATGTCCTTGATACAGTAAAATTACCTATTGTCCAGGGCTGCTAAATGTATGAATTGCAGTTACTCATAGTTCATCTCATGGTGATTCTTGCTAATGGTCTGTTACGAACACTAAAAGGACTGTAAAAATAATTATTTTTATAATAATAAAGATAATAAGGACTCCATTGTCTCTGCTGATTAGTTAGTAAATTGTTCCCCTTTGTCAACCTAGTTCTGCTGATGTTAGTGCTGTAACCTTGTGAGACTTCTGTGATGTTGTATTATAACACAGTCAAAAGTATTTCTGTTGGCTCCAGCAAAAGACACATACTCATCTCAGAGCAAGTAGTACACCTGTACTTAAGTGAAAGAGAGAATGAGAAGAAGTATTCAAAGAAAGTAGTAGGTGGTTAGATGGCTCTCACTATGTTCCTTCCATTTTTCAATTTGACGTTTTCAGGAGCTTCTTACTTTCATTAACTCCTATGCCTTTCGTTTCCTTTGTTTTGTTGTTTATAGGGATTGTGTTTTCAGTTTTTGAGAGTGTTACCTTCTTTCTAGAATGGAGTCTGGAAGGAGGTCAGGAAGGACTAAACTAGCAATGTTCTGGAAACTTTCCCTCTCTTTCTCCTTCTCATCTTCTCCTATTTTCCTTGTAATGTAGTGGTTTCTTGCCATAATATAGTTAGGTTGAAGGGAAAAGAACCTGATGTCTTAATTTTAAAGATGGGGTAGGTCATGTGAACTGTAGCTGAGGTGCTGTTTGCATCCTGGTTAGAGGGTCAGGTACCAGAGTTTAATAACACTGAAACCTCATCTTTAATTTTTTACCTTTCCCCTCATTCATTTATCTCATCAACTCGGTTATATAATTATTTAATGAAATAAGCAGCATTTGTGGAGTGGTAATCATGAAAGTTGAAACATGGAAATCCATCTTTGTTCATAGAAATCAAGACAAGATACAAAGAAGCCAAAAAAACCCCGCCTGTTTTTAGTTGTGAAAGTAGCCATTTCTAGCCTTTTCTAGATAGAAAGTTGTGTTTGTTTATTGTATAGATGGTCTGGAAGTGCTAGGTAAACCTAGTCCTTGTGGAATCCTTCTAAATTTATATGCTATTGTTGATTTTCATGTGTGCAGGGTTTGCAGAATGAATGTTCATGTAAAAAATCCCCAAACAAAACACAAACAATAAAATATTTCTGTAAAGGGTAAGAAAAGTATGCCTGAATTTGCAGGTCTAAATTTATTTTAAATTATTTCACTTCTTAACAAACAAAAAAACGCCCAACCCCCCTGCAACCTCTCCCGCTGAAAATCAGTTGAAGAACTTAGAAGGTATGTTTGATTTTTATGCAAATCTCTCAGAACATTGCAATGACACAATAAAAAATTCTAAAACAATTTAAAACAGTATTATGCATTATAAAATATTACAAAAATTTCCTACTTGTTTTAATTAAGATACCCAATTTTGCTTATCTTGCCTTATTAGGGTTCTTCCCAAGCAGCTCTCAAGGATGTGATGCTTTTCTTCGCCACAAGATGACTCTGATTTCTCCATCAATATTAAAAAAGTATGGAATTCCTTTTGACAAGGTACATTAATGTTTATTTTTAAATTGTGCATTCATGTATGCATGAATGGAATTAGATTGTGTTTACTGTAAGAATTGTTTATAGTAAAGATGAGGCAAAATTATTGACCTTTTTTTTTTTCAGGCACTCCATGAAAAGGTGAAAACAAAGGCTTGTAATATTAGGAGTTTGTAGTATTTTACATGATTTAACTTGGAATTTTCCAGCAGAAAACAGTTGTAACTGTCATAATCTTTATCTTAAAAGTTTCTATGATATTTAAGACTTTACCAATATTTTTTTATTTCTGTTTTATTTCCATACAATTTTGCATGTAATTTTCTGTTGACTGAAACACTTGTTAACTAGCTGTATTAATTTAAGTTGTATACCTAATATTTTAAAATAAGTGTTTCATTTATTTACGTCTGTATGTTGTTTTTCTGATGCAATTAAATGTAACTTTATCAGTATTATGATCTAAAAAGTTTCAGGTAGAATAAAGCCAAAAAATTGTTATTTAATTTAAAATACATTTTAAAAGCTCTAACATATTAGAAAAAGAGTGAATTATTATTTTGTACTGCTAGGTAGTGGCAGACTGGACATTTTATAAGAAAACTATGTAAACATAAAGTGCGAAGAATGACTGGCTTTCTTCTTTGTGGATGAATTTAATACTTAGCTGGTTTCAGAAACATCTGAAATATTAAATTTCTTCTCCTTTCCTGCAAGATTTTCCACCTTATTGTTTTCCACTTTGAACTTCCTGTAGGTGCCAGCTAATAAAAATGTTTCTGCTACATTGCTTTTTTTTAAAGTATATTAATTCTATATCCTGAACGCGAATTCTCAAGTTCTAAATTCAAGAGCTCTGTAAGCCTACTGAGAAGTGCAGAGCTTGATTCAGAAGGTCCCCTGCTTGAACATCTGTTATACTGAGTTTTTAAAAGCCTTTTGATCATTAAGAGGTTGTGATTCTTGTTTTCACACTGCTCAGACTGTTTTAAGGTGTTCAGAAGAACCAGGCAATATATACTTTTTCTTACTCTATTCCCACTGCAACGTAGTCCTGTAAACTGTCTGTGCCACAGTCCTTGTTTATTATTGTAGTTTGTGTTTTAGTGTATATGTGTTTATTTATTGATATCATGTGGACCCGTGTATACGAACTGACCTTAACATATTCCCTGGCCTAGAATATAGAATAATGCGGTGCTTTCTATCTGTTTTAGTTGATATTTTTGCGACAGTATGAAACATAGCCCATAGAGATAGTATTTAAGTGAATATTTTTATGTGTAGTATTGTTGCGATTTAACCCCAGCCGGCAGCAAGCACCACAGAGCTGCTTGCTCACTCCTGCACAGTGGGACGGGGGAAAGAATCAGGAGGGTAAAAGTAAGAGAACTCATGGGTTGAGATGAAGACAGTTTAATAGGTAAAGCAAAAGCAGCATGTGTAAGCAAAGCAAAACAAGGAATTCATTTCACTACTTCCTATTGGCAGGCAGGTGTTCAGCCATCTCCAGGAAAGCAGGGCTACATCACACGTAATGGTTACTTGGGAAGACAAATGTCGTAACTCCAAATGTTCCCCCTTCCTCCTCCTTCATCCAGCTTTTATTGCTGAGCATGACGTCATATGGTATGGAATATCCCTTTGGTCAGTTGGTGTCAGCTGTCCCAGCTGTGTCCCCTCCCAACGTCTTGTGCACCCCAGCCTACTGACTGTCAGGGCAATGTGAGAAGTCTCTGTAAGCCCTGCTCAACAGTAACTAAACATCCCTGTCTTATCAACACTGTTTGCAGCACAGGTGGGATGAAGCCAGTGATTTGTTGCATGCCTTTTGAAATATCACTTCACTTTTCATGCTTAAATCAACCTATGTATGAAATTGAAGAAATGTAGGCATTCAGAATGATACTGCCTGCCTTGGAAAGCAAACTTTTTTGAATATATTACTCATATAAGAAGTAGTTTGTTTTCTGAATGATGTATTATCATATGGAAATGTAGTTGCTGAATTCAGTTTTGTAATATATAGGTAAATACTGATTCCCTTCATAGCCTTGTGCTTTATTATGAAGTGTCAGATGAGACCTTCCAATCTGAAAGGTTTTATAACTAGATTTATAGTTTTGGATTTACAGAACATTACTCTAACAGTATAATTTTCAGTGGTTGGTGTTTAAAGTAGTGTATTGCAGAATGCCAGTGTATTTGTTTTCACTACCACACATTTGAGGTGAGTAAGGCAGCTGATGTTCTTATTTCAGTGTCTTGATCATTCCTGTATTCTAATTTAAAACAAAACAAAACAAAGTGCTAGAAATAGGTAAATATTTAAGTTTGGTTCTGCCACCTAGTCTTGGGAGGAAGCAGACTGTACCCAAGTGTAATTGTAATTAATGGGATTCAGTGAGGAAATGAATAGAGAGAACCAGGCTGTGATCTCTCATGGCTCAAAGTGATGGAAGTGGAAATGTGCTGAATGCTGATAAGTCAGCCTATGCCTACCAGGTGGCAGCTGAACTGCTGCTTGTTGCAGTAGAACACCTGCTAAACTGTCAGCAGGGGGAGGGTGTATTGAGATAAATTTTGGAATTGTTAGCGTTGAGAATAATCTTTCTTAAACATCCCCACAGCGATTGTTGGCATCCTATAGTAGCAGTTACAGTATATGCACCTGTATGTGCATTTGCATGTATATACTAAACATGAACCCACAAAAAAGTAGCCTTGCAACGTGCAAATGCAAAATGTAAGATCCAGTTTTATTCTTTAGCTTTGTTAGCTAAGGATGTTTTTCTTGTTTTCCTCTCTTCCCTTCATCCCGTAGTACAATCAGAAATACACATCTTGAAATGCTGTCCCTGTGTATTTATTCTTACCTTGAGCAGAAAAAAGCACACAAGAATTTTGAAAACTGTAAGATAAGAATTTTGAAGGAGAAGAAAGGAATGATTCTAAAAGTAGAAACTGAATGTAAGACAACTACGCCAGCAAAAAGCTGAGATTTAAGACATGACATGTTAATAAGAAAAATGTTTAAAGTTGTGAGTTTTAATTTTGGTGATTGTTTAAAGTTTAGCTTGTCTTTTTTGCAATTTCAAATCATAAGTGTATTTCCCTAAAAAGAGTCATATTTGTGCTTCCAGTTTTTCTTACTGTGTTGCTTATGCAAAGCATTGTCACACAATCAAAACAGCCTATTTAATCTTTAAAAAGTCCCCTTATGTTCCAGTAATCAGCAAATGCATCTTGTGGAACAGTCATCAGTCATTGCTCAGATTATTTGCTTCGTTTAAATGGATCTGTTTGCTTTTTAATGGGCCTGCCATCTGATGTGTGTTTCATGTAAAAAGGCATATCAAACAGAGTATAGGGAATCCCTTTTAACTCTTCTGAATCTTCTAGTTTATTGATTAACTCTTATCAGATAGTTCAGAAGACAGTGTGCCATTTCTAGTCGCTGACTTGTCTGTCCTTGATACAGTCTTTGGTGGTCTGACTTTTA
The DNA here is from genome assembly GCF_000690535.1 of Cariama cristata. Classification (NCBI taxonomy): domain Eukaryota; kingdom Metazoa; phylum Chordata; class Aves; order Cariamiformes; family Cariamidae; genus Cariama; species Cariama cristata. The sequence continues at coordinate 11,042 of NW_009605392.1, read as the reverse complement.
AGAGATTAAAACTATCTTTGAGTGGAGAGAATATCAGTGATTGACAAGAAGTGCTGTCTTTCCTTTTCTTCATGTCCAGAGGAGAGCAGCAGTCCATCCAAGTATAGGAAGATCAAATTTCTGTCTTGAAAGAGAATATCCTAACCAACGATTTGTTTACCTTGCCCCACTTTTTTTTTTTGTAGTTTACTCTAGAAGCCTTTTATATCTGATAACTCTTCTATAACTGCTATGAATTTGGTTTCTTTTTGACTATACAAGATCTAATTACTGTGGCAATGGTTTTTCAGTTTGTTGTTGGTGTTTTGGGTTTTTTTGTTAGGCTTTTAATTTTTCCTCTGCTTTCCATAATTTCTTGTTGAGTCAGTGGCATCAGCATACTGTTCTTTTGGTTGTGTTTCACTGTACTGGTAAAGAACAGAGCAGTCCTTTGCAACTACCCTTGCTAAGCAATGTCAGAGCTTAGCCGTAGTCAAGCTTTTCCTTTTTGAGTATCTCCTTCCAGGCCTGTTGCCCTTTAGTATTAGGAATTCTCATTATCAATAGTACCAGTGTCCTTCTGCTTTCTTAAATTGTACTTAAAGAGAAAGAGGAGAAGGACAGGGACAGATTAAAATTTGTTTTAATGTAATGTCTAAAGTGGTGTTTTAACTGCTTTACTTTGAGACATTCTGTATGGCATTCCCAAGGGAAGAATCCCCTAAAATGGGGGTCCATTACCCGGTGTGCAGTGAGTCAGTGCACCCACAGCATCTAGATACCAATTTATTATGAGATTGCACAATGTTGGGTGCTAGGTGGTAAACCCACAAAGCCAGCACACTTTTCTGCAGTTGTTCATACAATTTATACTTTCAATTCTGATTAGTATCCACCTGTAGTTCCATCTCCTTTCTCAGGATTGGTTAGTAATTTACATATGGTTACACTATCAGTTTACTATACTACACATGCTCATGGGTTACGGTCTTCAGCTGTGCTGGGGTCTTTACCTATGGGCATGATTTTTAGTATTATAATGAAGGTAGTTCCTCTAAGGACACCCTAACCTTGACAGCTACAAGACTCATGGTAAACAATTTTAAGAGAATACGTATGTTCTAGGGTGATCCCTTCTTCAAGGACGACAGCTCCTGATTAAGAGTTCCTTCACTTAGTCATTTTGTCTGTTTGAGGAACATACTGACCAGGCACTAGTTTACCTTTTACAGATTCTCTGGCTAATAATTTCTGACAGAATACAATTGTAAGTAAGTTTCAGTGACTGCATTAGTAACCATCGTGGAAAGAGAGTGATGCTCTTCAGTTGCAAGAGAGAAGCAGCAATATACTTTATTGATACAAAACAGTGAATTAACAAGGTTGAATGATAAATGTGACAGTGGTTTAACAAAATTTGATGGCCAGGTACAGTTGAGTGTTTGCTACATAAAGGACAGAGTCAGAAAAAACTGTCTGGGAGACCCTGTGGTTGAGTCATGAGGTTCAGAAAGGACCTCCTTGTTCTTTGAACTCCTTTTCAGAGAGGAGTCCAGGTGCAGCTGGATCCAGACCTAGTCCCAGACTTGGTCAATGGTTTATGTCTAAAGGATTATATATGCACAATCAATCCTTTATATCACTTAGCTAAGATTACAAAGTTTCAGCACGCTTATTCTGAATTCACTTATTGAGTATCTGACATGATAAGGATTCTTTTAACCTGGAGGAGTAACCTTCAGAGGTGTCTCTGCTCATGGGGACATCCTGGCATGCAGCCTGCTGTTGTGCAGGAGAGCTCAATGGGCCCTGGGCTGTCCATGATTTATGGTGTAAGTTGGTTGACTTATTGTCATGTCTGCATACCAGCAGGATGTCTGGGTCACTGAGCAAGACAGCCCTTGGCTATAGTGTTCCCATTCGTCCCACCAAAGCCCAACTTAAGCCAAATGCAGCCATCACGACCACCATTGGTGGTTATTGCTTAAGCAGGGCAGAGGGAGCAGGCTGCCGTAGCTGTGAGGCTGAAGAATTGGTGCAGGGGAATTGTCATTAATTCTTCTTCCTCCTTTCCTGTCCAAAATGGTTTAAAGATACTGCCTTAGGGGATCCAAGTGTATCCAATGTCTTCCTTTGGGATGAACAGCATTGTTTTCTTTAACTACTAAGACTCATTAACTTAGAGTTTCTCCTACTTTATGATTGATCATCAATAGTAAGTAACTTAAAGGCAAATCAGGCCCTCAGTCACAGGTCTTCAAATCATAGTTTTTGAAATGGGTAAGTACAGGAGAGAAGGGTGAGAATAAGATCGCTCTCCAATTGTTCCAAGAAAACTTCTAGTCCCATTCTAGAGAAACATCTTCAGGGTGGTGGAGAGAATGATTTCTTCAACAATTAATTTGTACTGTTATTTAGGGATGGTAATTGTGGGTATTTTGGTCCAGCTTGTCACTGCTTCCTCTTAGTCAGGAAGACTGATATGTTCTTTGCACTGTCTTTTCTAGTTTCCTATCCTTCCAGGTTTTATTACCAGTGAACCTCTGCTCCAAGATTAAGCTTTTCTGAAAGTACTTTCTGAATTTGTAAAGTAATACATATAGCTATCTATTTTGTAGTAAACAACTTTGACTCAAGTATAGTATTTCTGCTTGCATTAAATTGCAACTGTGTGCAAGGTGGAAAAATGTCTTTCTAGATAGTTGCAAAGGCAAATAGAGTTTTCATTGCTTCAGGAGCAGAGCTGCTTTTGTAATGTGGTTCATTTTGAGTTTGTTTGTTTTTGGTTTTTTTTATGCTGTAGGTTACGCAAGAGGCAGGAGAATTTGTGATCACTTTCCCATACGGATACCATGCAGGATTTAACCATGGTTTTAACTGTGCAGAATCAACAAACTTTGCCACCATCCGATGGATTGATTATGGAAAAGCAGCAAAGTTGGTGAGTCATGTTGCAGAAAATCAATGCGTAAGGAAATCTTTCCTGTGGTTATTTCTTTGTGAGAATTTGTGGAAGCTGATGAGAAAGGAACTGTTAGATGAGGTAGTACCTTAAACTGCCATTAATATTTTATTTATAGTTGTTCTTTTTATAGCGTGTATTATAGTTCCAGCAATCTGTATTCCTCTCAGTAGTGAGTTTTGTTTGCAGCTTAATGTATATATTGTTCTTCAAAACCAGTTTTATTTATCAATATTTTTAAGTTGAAGCTCCGTATACTGAGGTTACTATATGTGGAGACAGCTGACTCCTGCTCTTAAACCTCCTCTAAGCTCTACTGTTTGTGAAAGCACTTTATTTAAAGTAGGAATTTCAATACATGGAAAGAAACATAAATACTTAAACTTTGAATAAAGTTTAAGGAAACAAGTTTGGCTTTTCTCATCTTTAATGTCATCAGGGATCTTGTAGTCCAAGATAATAAAGGAACTATGAACTCAGAGTAGATATTTTCATGTTTTAAAATGAGGTATGTTTTACTGAAAATATTTTAGACTGAAGTTTTGTTATATGGCATACATTTTTTTGCTTCTTTTCACATAAAGCGTGTGAGTAAATGCACAAAATCAAGAAAGTGTACAATTTGTTCAGCAGAAGTTTATTACTATTTTTCAATATTCTGTGATTTTTCTCAGAATTATGGCTTATATGAGCTTTGGTTAGTATGCTTCCCAAAATGTTTAAGTCAGACTTTTTCTGCATTGACTTGTTCATTGTTGAAAAAACCCTTTTAAATAGTGATTTGCTTAATGTATTGGCTAACAAGATGACATGGAATAAAGGACGGAATCAGATGATCGGGTTTAACACCAGTTAAATAATGATAGTGAACTCTCATTAAACACTTGGGATTCGAAGACCACCATGAGAAGGTTCTCAAATAGTGGAAATTTATGATTCTAGGCACTATTGATTATTGTTGTTAATGAGACTGAATATGCTTCAAAGGGAGGAAGTTCATAAATATTTTTTTTCCATGTGCTTGGTATGCATACACTAACAGTATTGAAAGTACTGAAAGTATCAATATGCATCTCACGTGTTCAGACTGGTCTTTACCTTTAATGGGAAAGTTGTGTTTTTAATAGCCAACAGATAAAGTGTTGGCTGTAAAATTGATTTAAAAAAAAATCTATGTATTTGATAGTTTGGAATTTCTATAAATAGTACAATGAAACAAAGTTGAGAGGAATATGGGCATGGACACATGTGACTTAATTATGGCAGATAAATCTGACCTGGATTTTAAAAGGTATGAATGTGCTGCAGTTCTAAAATTGATTAAACTGGACTTCAAGAATGGCAAACTACACCTTCGGATGTGGCGAAGCTGAGGTAGTGATACCTGCAGCTACATCCCTTTCGGTGTACAGTCTTCATATTTCTTATGTTTTCAAAAAATGGTCTACTGTTTGTTGTGCAGCTACCCCAGTACAAACTATTAAATGTTTTATGCTTCCAACGTGCCTCTCAATTATTGTATTACACCGTAAACTTAATGTCACATTTAAATTCAGCGGAGTTAGAAGAGAATTTTTTAAATTTTATGAAATTTTATTCCCTTACACCACTCCAAAGTGCTTCTGAAATTCTGAAATTTTAGCTGGGAAGTCTTGGCATATACACTCTAAATACAGATTTATTTAGTCAAAATTCTCTAGCATATGAATAAAACTTTCATCTTAGGACACTGAATTCTGTGCTCTGTGGTTATTGCACATAGGAGCAGTATTGTGCATATATGGTGTAAGAAATTAAAGTAGTTCTGTGATGTCTGCAGTTGAATTTAAATGTCTGAAAGCTTCAAAGTGCAGCTGAAGCAATAATGACTACTCTTCCTCTATAGAGAAATCTTGTGTAACATTGTCAAATGTGAACTCCAGTTTCTTTGGCAAATGGTCGGAGTGCTTAATGTTACTTGCTTATTTTTTTTACTTACTACCACAAGAATGAGCACTAAAGTTTTTTTTCTTCTCTTTTAAATGAAAAAGAGCATGCTAGGAAGTGCTAATAGGAGGATATTTAAGATTTTTTAAATGGAAATGTGTTAGAAGAGAAGAATTAACAGAAAGATGGCAAAGTAATTCTTCATAGTACTTACTTATATTTGTTTATGCCATACAAATAGGGTAAACAAGTCAAACAGAGAAGGTATTATAACTGGTTATCTGTCTTAAATTGTAATTATATGATGCTTTGAAAGCACATGCAAGCTACAGAGTTATTGCAAAGTGGGTACTCTGTTTCTTGATTATGGTGTGGATAGCTGTGATGAGTTTTATCACAACCTCAGGAAACTTCCTGAAAGCATTAATTAGAAATGTAAGAAGTCTATGTGCCCAAAGAATTCTGATATTTTAATAAGTTTTATTTGCAGCTCTGGTAATTTCTTCAGAGTACTGATGTTGTGTTTGACTTCTTTTTTCTTTCTTTATGTGGTATGTACAAGAATGTTAATTGAAAAAAAAATATTTTGGATCCCATAGTTCCACTGTATTGTACTGCAGAAATTGCCTGCATCAGCAAAATGCAGCAATATTTAGGCCAGTTTGTTGATGTATTCTCCTTAGAGAATATAGTGTACTGATGACTGATTGATTGTCTTCCTACGGGAACACTTTAATTTTTACAGGAAAGTTTCTAACTGCATACAGCTGGATTTCTGTCTTAGAAAAAGAAAAAATCCTGAAGTACAGTCAATATTCATTCTTAATTTCAGAAAAAAAAAAAACAGGCAAAGGTTTCCATTAAAGTTGTAGTAAATATTTAGACTGTGTCAATACTGCTTTCCTGCATGAAATGAGATAGTGTTAAAGATTCTGCGAGACTGATTGCAAATGTTAGATCAGAGATCATTTAGATCCTCAGTACTGGAAACTTTGGTTAAGCAGAGGCTATGGATGCAAATTCCAAAAATTATTTTCCGTCTTTAAAAATGCCAAACTTGTGGTCTTGGTTTCACTGTGTGTACCCTAACTTCCTGTGGTAGCTGAACCCTGCAAGCAGGGATGTACCCTCCAGCTTTCTAGAGTTTTGTGTAAGATGTCCACTCAGGGGGTGACATGGGAAAAATAGTGCCAGGTAGCACCTCCAGTGTGCTCTTTGCTACAACTCATCTGCTGCTCTGAGCTGTATTCTCAGTTTTGGACAAAATTAAGTTGGACAGAATTAAGCAGAAGTGAAAAATAGATTAAAAAAAAAAAGCAGAAATGGAGAAATAAAGGATATACTAAAAATCCCCCAATTTGAGAGAGAAACAATGTAGTTTTTGCTGTCTTTTTCCGCTGGCAAGAGCACACAGGAAGAGAAATAGGAAATACTAGTGAAAGGAACAAACCAATCACGGTCTCCTGAAGATACCTGGCGAACAGGTGTGGTGCAGAGGGATATTGCTGAAGTGCTGATGTGCGGTAATGGCAGGGATTAGGTAATCAAAGGTAGGTGGTGCTCAGCTCACAAATACTTTATTTGTGTTTGCTATGTTCTGTGAGGATGAGACACTCCAAACTTTAGATATAGGATGAAGATGATGAAGAATAACTTTCATTGGTTCAATGCTATTTATTTTTTAAAAAAATTAAATGGTACAAAATAGGGGCAGATAGGATATTTCTTCAGGCTTCTGTGAATGTTGTCTTTTTCCTAACGGAGCTGTATTTATTTGAGTAGGCTGGAAATGTGTAGCTTCATGAAGTGCATTTTGAGTTTCCTTACTCCAGTGCATTTTGTTACTGTTGGTAGAGCAGATGAACCAGTGGCAATTAACTTGTATGTTTTGTAGGTATATACTTTGATTTGTGCTGAGTAGACAGCTTGTGTGCTGAACAAGGAATGATGTTCAGTTATTAGAACTGATGAACAGAAATATTTGTACATAATTCTTTTATGTCTAATAAAATAAAAATGCTTCTGAAGCAATTGGATAAAAGACACGTGTCTAGTCTGAGAAAAATCTTGCATTCCTAATGTTTATTAGCTGCAGGGTGGGACACCCTCTGCCCTCACCCCCAAATCTATGGATCATCTATGTTATTAATTTTATATTTTTGTCTGTTGTAATTGTTATTTCTAATGAATGCCAGTGTTGCCTTGTTGTAACAAGGGTTACAGTGCAATACCCCTCACATACAGATGCCAAAACTGGGTGCCTCAGTCATGATTTTCGCCTGCCCAAATTTTAGCTCAGGTGGATAGGATTAATGAACTTTATACACTCTAATTTGATACTGAGAACCAGAAACAGATTTAAATTTTGAGTAAGATCCTGTGCTTTTCTGTACAGGCAATTTTCTTTTTCTTCCTTTTTTCCCATGTTGCTGCTTTGTAAATGTTCGAAAAACTTGGATGTTGGCAAATCAGTTCCTAATTACAGGGAATCCCCCATAAAAAGCACATCCTTAGATCCTGTGTAGAGCTTCTAGACTGGTCCCACCTGAGATGATAGGAGAAGGTAGTTCACAGAAAAGAGAATTGGGTTGAGATGGACGTCCTGTGTAGGAAATGTCCGGGAGATTGGTGATGTGAGCAGATTTGGTCAGGGTGCTCTAATTCTTCTTTATGCAGTGGTGATTATTTCAGTTTCTTTCCTTCCATTTTCCTCTTGTTACTATTTGAATCCCCACATTCCCATGTCTGTTGCTTTTCCAAATCCTTGTGTCAGGGTCTCTCGCAACTGTGTATCGCTTTCAAAATTTCTTTCAAAAGCTGTCAGAGAAAGCACTGCCATTTCCGAATACCGCTCTCATCGCGCGCTGTGTCTGTTTTGTGGCGCCACTTTGTGACTCTCACTCAGTATAAATGTATGTAAATTTTACTGCCTTTTATCAGGAATAGAGTCACACTAGGTGATTTTACTAGTCATTATAATGATTCTTTTGTATTGCAGCTCCTTTTAAGACGTGATTTGTTTTCAGGTCTTGGTGCTGGAAAGCTTTTTGTTATTTAGCTGATATGTAGAACTTGAGGAGAGAAGTCTACCAACCTTTTCTACTTGAAACTTGGGCTACTTAAGTATTATTGCTGGCTTTCATAAAATTAAGTCAGTAATTACTCATGCATTCTTCAGTGGTAGCTGCTTAGCAACGTGTTTTCTGTGGATAGGTTAGATCAAAGTGCTGGCCTGCAGGTTGTATTTTTCCCTTTGGTGGGATGAAGTGCAGTTGTTTTGATGTTAGGTTTGATGGATTTGTTTGCCACTGCATTCATTAGCTTCACATCAAAAAACTGACAGGCTGTTAAATGAAACTTTGGCTTAGATTTTCAGCTTGACTGTTTCAAGACCTTTGTGAAGATATTTTGGTTTTGTGCTGCAGCAGCCTCAAGCTGTTATGACTGTTTCAAAGGGAAGAAAAGTTATTTAGAGTCCTGATTTGTTTGGGTAAAAGAAAGTCAGTGTCTTGAGGATAGCCGTGTCCAGTTTATGCTATCCAAACAATATATTTATTATGAAATATAGATTGAGAGACAATATGTATGACTTAATTTTATCAGAGAAGAAATTGTACTTACCACACAAAAGCACTTTTCCACCTCTCGTAATTTACTGAGGTAATAATCTTTTCAGTGAGGATTATGTTTAGGTTCCTTTTGTACAATAAAATATTAGTAGTATGTTTAAAAACAAAAATAAAAATTTTACTCAATTGTACCACTGTTTTGTTGGGTTTTTTTAAAGTGTGACTGAATGATATAAAGACCTAGGCTTATATAGTATCTTGCTACTCCTACAACAGTGTGTTAGTATTGAATGTCAGAAATGGTTGTGTGCATAAGCTTGTGACTGATTCCTGTGTCAGCTTATTATATTAGTTTGAATTAGGTACTGCTGCAAGGAAACTTTTTTTTTTAAACACTGCTTATTGATACATTTGATACCAGTCTGCAATGATACCAGCATCATTCAAGATGTATAAATTAGTGTTTTTACTTGATGGAAATTATAATTAACCACCTTACAACCTGACATGCTTTCCATTTGTGGTCCTGATGTTAATACACGACTTCAGAGCAAATTCTGTGTGTTCTGCCGTTTGATATTTCATTTTGTAAATGTAGTGCCACTCTGACCTTACACTTGTAGTTGAATATTCTTTTTTTTTTTAATGTTTATTTCTTTTATCTTGATCTGTTCCTTATCTTTTATTTTTACCTGTCTTACAGCCATTATCTACTGCCCCTGTTTGGTTCTTACATCACAAAATCAGCATTTCCTGAGAACAGCAGCTATTAAAATTTACGACTCTAAAATCTGTTGGTGTAATGGGGAGATTGTCAGTCTCCCAGCGGGCAGTAACTTGTGTACTTCTAGATTTCTAGTACTGTGACATCTTGAATTTTGAATTGTAATGGTTTTAGGAGTATAAGGGAGTAGTAATAATTGCAATATTTTTACCTGTAAATGCAAAAGAGAATTGTGTTCTCTTGTTTTTTGTACCTTCCTCTTTTGGTAGAGCAAATGGTTGCAAGTTCATAATCTGAAACTTCATATGATTGTGTTTCTATGTTTTCATAGTCTGTGCTACGCTGTGTGCAAGTACTGTTGTTATCTGTGAGTAGTGTATTCTGTGGTTCTGAAATTCACCATGAATTCTCGTGAATCTTTTTCATCTGTACCTAGCCTAACCTTTTTTTTTTGTGATGCCGCAGTACATGTCACTAAGGTTATGCATGCATGTTTCTGGCACAGGGCTCTTACGCAAGCTGTACTGTTTTATTAAATAAAAATCAAACCAGCACTACTATCTGATTATTATTGTTTAACTGCAGTTTTGAATAAGTAGGGAGAGGAGAATTCCTTAAAATACTGGAGTACATTCTGGCAACTGTGAATGAGTAGAAATGATGGAATCTGATTTTCCTTTGATTTTTCTTTTTCTAAGTGATAGTATAGAAGTTCCATTTATCAAAGTAATAAATGTGCCAAGTTGGCATACTTGGTGGTTGTTTAGAAGTTTTTGTTTTATAGCAGCTTTCACCAAAGGAGGTGAATTTTTTCATAGAAAAAGTCAATAATTTACAATAAACTTGCCTTTCAGTATGTCATTTGTATGAAATTTTAAGTAAATCAATACAGTTTGTCTTTCCTTACTTTTCGTCAGAATGCAGATTATAATTATCCCTGATTTACTGAGGAAAAACTATTGTCACTAGGCACCTTTCTGTTCATGTATTAAAGTCACAGCCTATAAAGGGAGATTACTTTCATTCCAGGTTTTTCAATAAGGAACAATTTGAACTAAGAAATTATTTTCATAAATTGGAGGTTTAGAAAATAGACTCTCTGGACTTGAATCAGCTGTTGAAACACAGGTGCCCAACACTACTTGAGATACTTAAGATACTTTGCCTTGCTCTGTCAACCCAGAAGAGTACCAGTCTCCATGAATCCAGTGTAATATTTAGGGCTCAGGCAGATGTCACAGATACCAGAAAGTGGCTCAGGAGTCAGTTCATGCCCAGGCAATTGAAGGGAGCCATCTGTCATTGTATTCTCTTATTTATACAATTTGCATAAGTAAAATTTGTCTTAAAAATTAACTGTAGTCTCCTGCTGTAAGAGAAAGTCAATTTTCTAGCCTTGCTAGAATAATTTTGTATTTTGACACCGGGAGGCAACCTATCTCGATAGGCAAAAAGGTGACTTAAGTGTTAGGGTTCAGTTCCCTTAGGCCCCTCCCCCTCCCCTTTCTTCTCATAAAGCAAACCCTCCTCCAACTAAATTCTATTGTTGTTTTTGTTGTTGTTGTTATTATTATTATTATTGTTATTATTATTTTGCAACCATTTTGACTCTGAGCTTGAACCATCAGAGAGTTGATGTCTTCACTGTTGTAGCAGGTAATTCTAGTGCCAGGTATTGCTGATACGGAATGTTCTCCAGGTGGACTATTGCTGGAAGAGTGAGATATGCTTCTGTTTCATGGATTTCATAGTACATTGCTGCCACCAAAAAGAAGTATGATCTCAGGATACTAGAAACCATTCTGCTGGTTTTCTTCCATGCAGTTTCTGTTGGTCTCTGGCATTATCTGGAACTCAAATGTTTCTGGTTGAGTCCTCTCCA
>NW_009605391.1:0-13570 GCF_000690535.1 Cariama cristata | reverse complement strand
TAACGTCTCGAGGCTGCTGTATTTTTAAAACAATCTTGTGATTTGGGTGGATTCAGCTCTTGCATTTGGCTGTTTTGTGCACGTGTTGTGCTTTCCTTCATTTATTTCTGTCAAAATTCTTAATGCGAGTTGGGTGAGGACTGGAACTTGGTGCCTGTACAAAGAGGTGGATTGATCATTGGACAAATCCTGCAAAAATACTTCAGAGCGATGCTGGGTCTGAGTAAATGAAATGCGGTTGTTTGTCAGCGTGTTTATACAGGCCTGTGTGGGCTACGCTTATTTTCAATGTATGTGTCTTCAGGTATTTGCAAGGAAGGGAAAAGCTGCCCCCTTCCCTGCCCCCCTGCACAGCTTCTTGAGAAAGAGGTGGGAAACTGGGGCAGGGTGACAAGCTCAAGGTTGTATGGGAAGCCTGTGGTGGAGTAGAGCTGAGACTTCCCAAGTGTGAGGGTAGTTCTGACCGCTATCCCTTGCAGACTTATTTCATAAGTCAGTGTTTAGTAAAGGTGACAAGGGTTAAGCACAGAAGCATGTGCCAAGCCGGTGTTGGTAGGACAGAGTTGTGGTGTCCAGTGCTTGTGCCAGCATCTCAGGGAAATACACTGGAATCCATTTTGCTGCTGAGTAGTGCAGGCTGTTTGTCTGCATCTTTTGAGTAGTTGCATCTTCATCACATGCTCCTCTTGATGCCACCTGGGTGTTGTTGAAGACGAACCAAAATATTGTGGCTTGGTACCTGATGACACAAATCCACCATTTAGATCAGTCTTTCCCAAATTAGATCTTGCAAAGGCATTAGAATTGCAAGTGTTTGCTTCTGTGTCAGATTCTGAACTGCATTTAAAAGAGGTTTGCAGCTGGAGAGGGGGCTGCAGCTGAATGAGTTTGAGAACTTCTGATAGTGGTGAGCTTTCACTGGAGCAAAGATTACACCAAGTGCAGGATGGAACTGCAGTACTGTCATATTCAGGGTCTTCCTTACCATGGCAGCGTAGCTTGCTGCGTGGAACAAGCCTTTCTGCTGCAGTCCTGGGCTTGGCGAAGTCTGGCTTTTGCTTGTTTTCTCTGAACCCTGTCAGTGGGACTGAGAGTAATGACTAAATGCATCACTGTGGGTGATGATCTCTGTTTCATTGTTGTGCTTGTTTAATTTTTTAAAAAAATTGCTACCAACATAAATGGAATTTTTTTTTCACACTGAAGCCTGCAACATTCCTGTGAAGTCCTTGGAACTGATCAGACAGCTTCAAAAGTTTCTGCTTCAAGAAGAAAATGCCATGAAGTTAAACACTTTGGCCTTGCTTCACTTGGCTGATAATGTACAGTGCTAAAAGTGAGACAGCAGCATGCTTGTGAGAATGAAATGTTTCTCCAGTGCATGTGATGTTCCCTAGAGGGACAGTTGCAGAGAGCACCTGTGATTGAAGGAGTTAGTCCTCCAGTCATCTTTGAAGTTTTGTAGGAATCTTAAAGCTGAGGTACAGCTTGAGCGTTACAAAAACCAGATATTTAAACAGCAAAACTCAGACTGAAATTATTTGTGTGTTTCTCCCGTATATTAGTCAATCCTCTCCTATCCGTCAGGCAGTTTGGTCAAGGCTGTTGGTTGTTAGAGGATGAGAACTGACAGCAAGTCTGGCCACTTCTGTAGTGATTTACAACATGAGGAGCTAGATCCTGCCCTCAACAACCTTGTGTTAGGGGTAGGTCATAAAGAAGTGTGAAAGAGGCTGGACATGAACTGCTCAGATGGATAAAGTAATGACCTCCCCATTTCAACATACACACAGATTTTTGTGAGGGTAATGTGGCTTTGAAGCTTGTGGACTGCCATTACAGGTACCCTCCTGGCCTCAGGTGACTTTGGATCAGGCTCATGTGTTGCCCTGAGTCTCTCATTATCTCGGGCCTTGCCTAGACTAGGGCTGGAAATCTTGTTGGCCTGCCTCTGGATCGAGCTTGCTGCTGTTAGTGCCTCCTCGGCTGGCAGCTGTAATTGAAGCTTCCTCCTGGATTCTGACAGCACCAGCGCACATTCAAATGATGCTTGCCAGTGCATTAAAAAAAATGTTGGCAAGTATATAAAGGTCTCTCAACTGCATGAATAAAATAGACTAGTTTTGTTTATTAATTTCTTCAGACTGTGACTTTAGTAAACTGTAAGCAGTCTGACTGTGAGGAAAGGGGTTAGATACTTTCCTTGACGAAGGGTTGATGTTTCTGGCAGTCCTGTGCAGAACAGCCTTAGCTTTACCCTGCTGTTTAATGGCGTAGACTTCACGCTACTCTTTGCTCAGTTTCTTCATTTTCATCAGCCTATACAGTGTTGAAGTTTGCATTGTGTGTTTCATTAGAGCTCGCTAGGTGTTGTGCATATTGTCTATTGGACTAACCTGTTACCAATCCTCAGAGCTATCTGAAAGCCTGATGTGAGGGAGTTAAGAGCTTTGCACAGAGGATATTGAAGAGTAAACACACACAAGTTCCTTGTCATTCTGTGCTGCAGTAGTGTCTGGCTCTGTCATAAATATGAAAGATCACTTTCTCCTCTCTTTGGCAGCACTAGCACTCTTGCACAAAAAAACCCCCAACCAACCAAAACCCAAACTAACTGGATGGCGGCGTAACTGCAGGTGCTCTCCAAGAGATTTGATCTCAATTTGTAGTTAGTGTTTGAGTTCATCTGGTTTCCTGTTCTGTCGCTTAATCAAATCTCTGCATGTTTGGCTCCGCAAGGACGGAGATACCCATTCTGCATCTAGAAACAGTATGCCAAGTAGGAGCAGCTAAATTAATTGTTAGAAAAGTGTCATCATCATTAGTTTATTGGAAGTGAGTGGGCAGATTTAAAAATCTCTGATTTGTTTCCCCCACCAGCAAAGTAATAGGCTAAACAGCCTAACCAAGCCAGTCCCTGGTGCAGTGTTTCTGTGTTTCAGGTTTAAGCTGCGACCCTCTCTTTACACTTTGCTTGTAGATGCTTTAGATTCCAAGATATTTCAGAAAGCCAAACTGAATCACCTATGATTTGCTGAGGCAAAGATCTGGTCAAAATGGAGTCAGATTCTGACCTGTGTTTCAAAGTGATGCTGAGCAGAAGGGAGGACTAGCAGGTATGTCTCTCTGCCTGTTACATTGCAGATGGTTTCTTAGCCCAGCAGTCTCTTAACTGCCACTGGAGTTCAGCCCAATTCATGATATTGTCAAACAAAACCCCTTTCTGCTCTGTGCTCCCTTCACTCACTGTTCTATAAATCTTAAGTGCAGCGGTGGCTTTCTGCAATCCCTTGCTGCCTGTGTTGGGGGATTTCTTCTGCCATCTGCTTATGTGCGGTTGCAAATACCAGGCTGAATAGAATCTGCTTATGTCTGAGTGTAGAGGGTAACCCTCCTTCCCCTCCCTGGAGCTGAGTTGGTCCTAGATGCTGGTTTCTGCTGGCCCCTGTCAGCAGTTGAAATCCAGCTGCTGCTGAGAGTTCTCCTGTCCTTCCCCAACAGTTTCCGTGAGGGCTGGCAGCCCTGGAGGACAGGGGTAGACAAAGAGCCCTGTTTTTTCATGCAGACAAACTTGTGTTTCGACTCACAGTGGAAGAGAGAGACGTTAGCTGAGAAACCTGTAGAGACCAAGAAAATGAACTCTTTCCAAAACTGTTGACTTGCAAACTGCTGCTCTTGCATCCCACAGCCAGTCTGTTATAGGCTCATACCTGAGTTCCTGTCTTGTTCAATTTTGGGTGTCCGATTGATTTTTGTATCAGCAGCATCTTGGCATGCCTTGTTGTCACAAGTGTGCATGTAAGTCATTGTCTTAGAATTGGAGGTGCTTTTGTCTGTGGCTGTAGTATCTGCTTACCTGCCTGAGGTTCTTCTGTAAGTGAAGTTATTTGAGGTGTAAACTGCATGGAATGTTCTCTTTTCTCCCCTCTTCCACATCACATACGTTTAGTTAAGATAGTCTAAAATACACATGTATGTTTTCAGAAAACAATGTGGGGTGCAGAGGGAAGGAATCTTACTGAAAGGTGCTTAGTTGGACTCTCAGTATCCCTTGAGGGCTTATGCCCAAGGTGTGTGTGTTATTTTTCCATTCCAATCTGTCATTTCACTGCTAGCGCTTGTGTCTCAAGTACTTTGTTCTGGCTTGGACTTGTGCACAAAAACTTACCTACTGTCACTAGCCAGTTATACATCAGTAGGGATAGCAAGGTCCTGGAGGATTTGTTGAGTATGGAATTTATATCAAGCCCACTGATCTCTTTAAAACTAGATTATCCTGATCTTGTACTAGCATGTGGTGGTACGAGTTTTTTCTTTCCCCAAAGTGTTATCTTGCCCTCAGTTCCTACTGCCACTGGAGGCTTGCTTTGCAGTGGCTCTGGGAAAGACACCGAATATCTACCCTATCCCTGCATGTAAAATAGGAGGTTCTTGGTGTTCTCCCACCATTTTCTTCAACTGATGTACATTGAGATGCTTTCCATATTGAGGACTGGCTAAATTAGTGATCTTAGCCTGAGGGACTTCATCTATTGCAATACAAATAGAGATTACCAGATTCAAATGTGTGCTGTGAAGCCACTCATCCTGCTAGCCATCTGGCGAATGATGGGCCACCCTGCTGTAATTCTCAGTAGTAGTCTACTTCCAAACCTTGCTGAGCATTTTACCCACATGAGGCTACAGGTGAAAGTCTCTTCCTTTTCTTCCCATGTTTTTCCAGATGATCCAATATTGCTGCTGGATTGTGGAGGAGAGGGTTAGGATGTCACTCTGCAAAGTGTTATCCTGCAGTCATAGTTGTAGTAGGGAAGGGGGCTGGATTCCACCTCCCTTCTTCTGGGATGTTGTCACCACAGCCCCTCAGGGGACCTTGTGCACCTTTGGATCTGACCTGTTGCAGAGCAGAGCTGGAAGTTGGAGAGAGCCAGGGCTGCATTGTTTGTTGGCCAGGATCCCACAGGTGTCAGAGCTGCAGGCTCTAAGGTAAGGTTAGATCTCTAGAATAAGGCAGAGAAAGGATATTTTTGTAAACACAAACCCACTACTCGGGTACTATTCACAGATTAAAGTGTCAGGAGGATAGGGTTTGTTTATTCCCCCGCTGTGGTCCAGTAGGCCCGTAATAAATTGCTGGTAGTGTGATACCTTGGAGCCATGAACTGAGATGGCTACATGAGGGAGTCACACAGAGCAGCTCCTAACATTATAGGACTTTGATCTGCATCTCAGCACTCAAACTGTTAAAAAGAAAGGAGACCTTGGAAGCTCATTCTAGACTTGTCCTTGGTCTCAAACAAAGTTAAAACCAAACTAATTTCAGATAGGGGTTGTGTTGGGAAAACAAAGGATGTTAAAGCTCATCTAATTTTCTACACTACTCTTGAAGGGTTAGTCCCACTCTGCAAAGTGTTTCCATTAGTGTAGGGTATTTGGGTCACATTGAGGTGACCTGCAAGTCATCTTGGTTTGCTGCAGCTTTGTTACTGTGGAGATTTTTTGAAGATTGTTGCCTTGCTGAAATTGGTAGCTCTGTATGAGGTGTTCAGTTACCAAGGCAGCAACGCAAACCTTTAGTGGAGGCATAAGAATTCCTGTTATCTGAAGCTTATCTCTCATCTTACCCAGCATAGGGTAATGCAACTTTCACAGCTAGCATCTGTCCTAGGAGGATTGTATGGGGGCTAGAAGGCCTTAGTTAGCTTAAGCCCTGGAAATCTTTCAGCTGTCTTCATTCTAGAAATCTGCCTCGGTTTTCCTCGTGGCAGTGAAGTTGTGCCCTGGTGTAGATTGATTGCTGTCTGTCCTTTAAACATGAACCTCTTAATAGACTCCAAGCACGTCTGAAGAACATCTGACATTTAACAGAGTCCTAGCAATCCTCCAGCCAGATGTGGTTCTTCTGAGAGTGAACTGCCTGCAAGAACAGGGAGTTTTACAAATGCTTCCTTAGTGTGCCGGAGGAAGAAACCCTCCATTGAAGACCTCATAACACTTCCAGCAAGGAAACTGCATCCACATGGGCAGTACTTTGACTGTTACGAAGGCTGTAGTGGCGAGTACTGGAGGTGTGGTGCCTATTCTGAAGGCAGTTAAAGTTTCTGTGTAGGGGGTGTGGAAGGAGTCTCTGCATGAAGTGCAGTCAAAGACACTTGGTACATTGAGATATGCACGGGCGCTGTCCCATCAGCTAACTAGAAAAGCATGACTTGTCAGGCTGGAAATCCAAGATACCACCTTTGGATTAGGGGAAGGCTCAACTATGAGGCAACGCTAATTACTGATTTAAAACAATCACGGTGATTGTGCAATATTCCGGGGCACTAAAGAAACATTATTACCTGCTTATGGAGGCAGGTGAACAAAAGGGAGAGCCTATCTGTCAGTTGCTGGGTGGGTGTTTCCTGCAAACTGCCTTTGGCTTCAGGAGAAGGTTACTTTCTTCTTCAAGTAGGACACTTGATGTTTTACTTGCCACCTCATTCTCTCAGGGGGTTTGAACAACTAAGAATACTTTGAGCTTAGAGACTGTCAGCACAGCTGCTTTGTCCACTGTTACTTGCACATCCAGGGGAGAGTAGGTTTGATTGAGTGCTCGGTGAGTGTCATACTTTGTAAAGGCCTGATACCAAATACTCTCTGTGCAGGGGATAGCTGTACTGGTTGAAGCAAGGATAGAGGAGAAGTGGACTGAGGACAGAGTTTCTATCCTTTGTGCAGAGCTGCAGTTTGACACTGCGTTGCTGATGAGATCTCCGTTTAGTCTTTGCAGTATGTGATTTCTAGGTGCTGTTCTAATTGCTCTGAACTTCTTGCTCAAAGGGGCTTGGCTGGCAAACCCGATAGTTAAGTATTTACAATGCCCACATTCCAGTAGCAGTGAACTGGTGCCTGGTAGCTCTTATACTTGAAAAATTGCTGCATTTGGCTAGGGTGGAGATCTCCTGAAGGAGGAGAGGAGTTCCTTGTTGTGGAAAGTCAAAGTTCAAGGAAATGCCTGTCTAATATACCTTGAACTAATTTTAAAGTCAAGTTTGTATGCAATTAGGTCCCGAGACCTGTGAAGGAGGAGTCTTGTCGGTACAGCCATGTTGCCGTGTTATTTCTACAACTGCTGGGCTACAGCTAACCATGTACCAGAAAAAAAAAAAAAAATCCACCACCAAAGTAGTGTTGTCATGTTTACAAGTTAAGCTTACTGGCTGGAAGTTGGCACAGAGGTACCTTCGGGAAAGTGACTATAAAGGCCTGGTTATTGAGTGACACTGGCTTTTGCCTACAGTGATCATGAATGGAAGCAATATTTTGTGTCTCTGCAAACTTTTGTCTTGAGGTGGCTGTGTTGGAGCAGTTGACTGGAGAGGTTGTGGAGTGCACTGGTTTGTTGGCAAATGAAGATGCCGGTGAAATGTGACAAAAATGGTAACTCAGCCTGATGACTAGAACATAATAGAGAGGGGCATGATTTTTAAAGTTGCATCGCTGTGTTGGAAGAGCTCCCAAATACAGGCAAGCCCCCCAGGAGAGTAGTATTGTATTCTTTACATGCTTGGTGTTTTCTTTCCTTCCTCATTGCAAGAGGAAGAAGATTTTAAATTTCCTCTAGAGTTATCCTAAGATAAAGTCTCGCTTGAGATTTGCAAATAATGCCATTTCTCTTAGTCAGTGGGGTTTTCCTAAACACTGAAAGAAGTTCATTGGCTTATGTATGCAGTTTAATGTTGCCACAGCATCTTGGGTAACGAGTATTTCCTTACTACTATTTGCTTTGACTTATTCTTCATGTTGAGACAGTTGCTTTGCTGTGAATTGTATCAGCTTTTATGGTGTTCTGGTGGTAGATCTAGGCTGAGTAACTTTGGGCTGTCCCGTGTTTGTCAGCTTTCTCCTTTAAATTAATCATTTTGAGCTTCAAGCTGGCATTAAACTTAAACCTCTCTAGTGGCTTTCTGCTGGATAGCTCTTGATGGAAAATTTAGGTGTTACTGGCAGAGGCTTTGACTAAACATGTAGCTTTGATGGATTATTAGTGAAAGAGGGAACTTTATTTTTACTGTGACAGAGTTGGAGGGATGGGGAGAGTAGTTTGTTTTTTTCTCTTGGATTATCTTGTCTACATGTTGACATTATGTCAGATGTAGCCTAGCCTGTCTCCCCGAGTGCAAACCGCAAGCCTAGTAGGAGGATTGGAGAAAACCCTTGCTTTGGAGCCTATGTTCGCAACCCTTCTCAAAACTTGGAACAGCTCCAAATGCAGGCCCTGTGCCACTGAGTTGTTAGTTTTGACTTCTGCATGACTCTGCTTCTGTGGGAAGAGGTTGTACTCAAATCCCAGTCCTAAATTGTTCGTATCTTGTAACATTGGCTACTTGAAAACTATGGCATTTAAATTCTGTGGGAACGGACGTGGACCACTGGGGCTGTGACTGTGGATTTGTGTTTTCCAAAGCTTGTTATGTGGGAGCATCTGCCCAGCTGATTTGAAACTTGATGGGATATAGCAGCCATATGCTTCATTGCCTAGGAGGTTCATTTTTTGTCAACTTGGGTTTCGGTTTTCTCAGGTGATGTTTTTTCCACTTCCTCCTGTGAGGAAGAGGGGTAGTCAGCAGACTTCCTAACATGTGTGGAAAAGCTTTTTTTTTTTGGTTTAGTTAAAAAAAGTGCAACTTAAACACCTGTTGACTGGTAGATGCAAGCCAGCTTGAGCTTTTCCTCTTGGCTTACTATTACTGTTTTCCCCAGGATTCGAAGGTATTTATGGCTCTTTTTCCCTGTATGTTTTGATGTATAGTGGGTCTTCCTTAGACTACAATCCTCAAGATTATGACACAAATCTGTTCTTCTATAGTGCACCACGATTTTTATCCTATGCCTTCCTTCACATGTTTAAAAGATGAGGAACTTGGGGAGAGATTTGTTTATATTAGTTTGCTTAAAAGATTGTTTCTGTGCTTGTAGACAGAGATGTAACAAACTCTTAGATGAAAACCACATAGAAGAAAGACTTGAAACTTTGAATGTTCCTCTCATGGCAGTATGGCCAGCTAATGGTTTCTTGGAGGCGTTGGGACTTGTCCATGTGTGAAGTTAATAAAAAATGGCTATTCTATGGTAACTGAGTCATTCACACCCTCCTGTAATCTGAATTTTCAAGTTTAAGCAAGTTCCACATTTCCATTTTAAAAGTAGTTAGGGGACTTTCTTCACCATGTTCTATCCAGTTTAACACAAGAGTCCTCTTCTGAACATGTGTGCAACTTCTGGAGTTGAGAAGCAAACCACACAGCTAACTTGAAAGGTTTCAGCTACAACATGGTAGCTGCTAAATATCACTTACCTACCCCTTCTCCATTAGCTCTCTGCTAGGGAGGGATCCAGTGAAATGCTGCCCTACTGTGTGAAAACCCCTCTGTTAGATGCTTAGAGACTCCTGTGTGTAACACTGTCTGGCATAACTGGAGTGCCTGCAGCAAGGAGCAAGACCAGCCCATGCTAGAGGGCAGGGACCAATATTCAAAGGTACAGACAGGGAGACTCAGAGAACTTCTGCTGCTCTCTACAATTGCTTGAAGTGGCCCTGTTTTTTTTTTTTTCCCCTGTGCTGACATGGGTAGTCAGAGCCATGTTCTCGACCATTTTGGTTGAGGATGGGAAAGCTCAGAGCACTGCTTTCAGAGTTAGTGCTAAACTGAAGCAGGTGAGAAACTGTAGCTGTAGCATTAAGAAAAGGCATGGCTTTCCTCTAGTTTGGAATCAATACTTGTCTCTTAAAAAAAAAAAGAGCGTGTTGCTCTAAATTTTGATTCAGGTGTTGTTGACAACTGTAGAATTTCAGGTCAAATCAGTCTTGAAGTGACTTGAAGCAAAATGGCAAGGGTTTGATATGTTCTTTAGACAGTTTGGGTTGGGGTAGTGGTCAGAAGCACTAAGCTGTCACGGTACTAGCTTAAAGCCCTAGGTGCTGCGTGTGCAGTTGCAGCTAATGCTTCCTTGCTGCTCTGGGGACTGAGGTTTTTCTGGTCAGGAGGGAGTTTAGTCTACAGGCAGAAACAATCCCTTCTGGCTGATGGTAGGATTTGCCAGGCAGTTGGCTGAGGTGAGTCCCTGGATGTACGGAACCAGTTTTGATCGCAGTCAGCCAGCGGGGATTTGAAGTGGCTGCCTGGAACGGAGGGACCTGCTCTCTGACTCCTACCCGATGAATAAGCACAGCAGGCAGCTGGGATGTGTCGTCAACACTTGCAGGGTTAGGGAAGCTCAAGACCGCAAGCCTCTGTGCTGCATCTAGATGCTGTACTTGGTGTTGGTAAGATGTGGCAGTTTGTAAATCTGGCCAAGGAGGATGGAGGTGAGATAATGAACTGAAATAGTCTGCTGTGCGAGGTGTGCTTTCATTTCCAGGCTAGGGTTCTTCTGTGCATCTCATCTGCTGTCAGATCCACTTTGTTTTAAGACTTTTGTGAAGGCCTTATTTGCTCAAACAGAAGGTATTTATATTTGCTGCCCCAGTGCTTCCAATTTGTGAACCTGTGCCTCCAGCTTCCTTCCAGTTGTTTATTGAACCAGGTGTCTGCTCCACAGCCTCTTCCTTTGCTCTGAGCTTGACCTGCTTTCCTCATGCTGGTGGAAAAAGTGGGGTGGATTTCTAGCTTTGGGTATTATTAGACGGGAAACAAAGACACTCTGGATTTTCGTGACCTACTCCTAAAAGAGCTAACCTGTGATGGGGAGTGCTTCAGGAAACAGTATGGTGATGCTGGGAGCTCTGGTCTGTGGGAGGGTGGAGGACAGGCTTGGGGTCTCTTCTCTGACTGCCTGGAGGGATTCATTTGGCTGCAGATGAAGTGACACACACAAAAAAATCTGCAGCTGGGTCCCTAATGAAGTGCTTGGTCAGGAGAGTTTCTAGGGTTGAAGAACATAACCAAACCCTGGACTTAGAGATTTATTTTTTTTTTTACATGTAAGCCAAAACTTCAGAGATGATGCTGTGCCTCGGAGTGGCAACAGTTTGGCCTGGCCTTTTCTTGTGTATGGCCTCCGTTCTCAGGACACCACAGACACTGTTGGCTGAACTGCGTTTAGACTGTGCCAGTGCTGTTTCCTGGACATGTGTAGTTGGGATGTAACAGAATTCAGCCTAGAAACAGCTTGAGCACCTAATTTTTGAAAGCTACTCGTTTTACGTTCCTGTAGCCAAGTGTTAGTGCTGTTGTACCTTGCTGATGGCATCGGTTGCTGAAGGCCGATGGTCAAAACAGGATCCAGACCTCTTCCTGCTTTGACTTCTTAAAGCAGATGCATTTTCCTGGTGACTTGCTTAAGGATTTTGTGTCCACTTTTGTGGATGGATGGTGGTGGTGGTAGTTGCACTAACATTGATTGCTAATCAGCTGTTATTTTAGCCCTGGATTTACTGTCTGTCCCTAAAACTTCTAGGGAACTGATGAGTACCTGCTGTTGTAAAGAATAACCAAAGGTTTTTGTCCTGACCTACCTTGTCTGATTCCTTAAAATAGAACAATGCTGCTCGTATCCAGCTTATCACAGCTTCACAGCTGTATATGAATAACCTATTTTGTGACATGCTTTCGATTTTTTTTTTTTTTCCTCCAGTCTTAATTTAACCTATAATACTGTTCTTTTTCATTTCTTTCAGAATGGACTGCTGAATTGGGAATTATTGCAGACTCGTTGCTTCATCTATTACTAGTTATTTAAATTGGACTTTTAATATCCTGCCAGCTGCTGTTCACACACACATGGTGCATTGTTGCCATTCTCAGAATTGCATCTTTGAAACCCAGACCCTCAGTAACCTTCATCAAACCAAGAGGCGACCTCCTGCGTATGTTTATAGAGGGATTTTTCGGACCTACTGCCCTCTAGCTTTCTTGCCGGTGCTGTGTTTCTAAGACACTATGGAGCCCAGTATGGAGTACTGCTTAGCGCAGGTGCTGCAGAAGGATGTTGGAAAGAGACTTCAGGTTGGCCAGGAATTGATAGATTACTTCTCAGATAAACAGAAGTCAGCTGATCTTGAACATGATCAGACTATGCTGGATAAAATGGTTGATGGACTGGCCACTTCTTGGGTGAATTCCAGCAATTATAAGGTAAGACTTGTCAGATGGAATGTGATTACAGTCGAAAGTTTCAATATCAAGTGCTACTTTAAGTAAAAGTTGTATAGTAGACTTCATAATATACTGTTCTGTAAAATGATAATTATGCTGAATCAACCATTCTTGTCCCGTTTCTTGGTAGCTGATAGCCTATATGATATTGAGGACTCAAGGCGGTAAGAATTCAGTAAATGGGGTTTTAATAAATTTACATTTAGTGTTCGTACTTTGTGATATCCTGGTTTCTTTGTGTACCTTGTTAGCTGGTGGCATGCTTTGATCATCCCAGTAGTTAGCAGTCTTGATGATTTCCTGCCATATTAAAGAAGTTTATGAAACTGCAAAAAGCATATATAAACAGCAGTATTTTTCACGGTCATTAAATCTTGCTAGACTTTTTTTTTTTTTCTGTATTTTCTGGGGGCAACTTAAGTACAGTTGATCTACTGTAGTTATCTCAGGAAAGGTAGTGTGTATATATGTCCTGTTGAACTTGACAGTGTTGCAATGAGTTGGTAGGATGTGGAACTCCACTGCCTTGTTATCCCTGTCACGTTGCTTCGTCTCCCTACAGGTCTTAGTGAGGAAGTCCTGCTGCTCCCATGTACTGTGAGAATGGGGAGGGGTTCTCAGCTGTGGCTTGGAAAACTCCTGTCCTGGTCCCTTCACGAGGCACTCTGACAAGTCTAATAGAGTACTTAAGCTGTTGTATGGGATGTAATAGGAGACTTTGTTCCTTTCTGATAAGTCCAGAAAAATCTGAGAGTTAAAGTTCCTACAGAGCCTGAAGATGATTAACTGAGAGTTGTACTAGAGTTTTCCTGCAGAAGCGAAGGAGAGACTAGCCATCCATGTAGGTTGCAAGTGCTCTGGAGCTCAACATCCTCAGATTAATATAAACTATTTTTAACAAAAATTTTGACTGAGAAGTGGTTGTGAGATTGCAGTGTATTGGTCAATGTGTTCTCCACAGCTGCATTTTTTTCTTTGATTTTTCTCAACAAGCAGCAGTGATAGAAGCTGTTTGGCATGTAGGAACAAAAAAACTGAACAACCAACAAACCACCAAAACCAATATAGTCTCAGTAGAGGATCCATTCTGGTGGAGCACATGAAGTCTTAGTTTGCTGTCCTGAACAAGAGGTGGACATAAAATTTTCTGAGTGTATTGCATGTTCTTATTCACCCTTTTCTTGCTAACTGGCTTTCTTTTACAGACTTCCATGAGTCTCTGTGGAAAGGTAACCCAAGCACAGTAAACTTGAAACTGTTACGAAATGTGCTGCTTGCATGGATTTTATGAAGTGATGTGGATTGAAGAGCTATGCGGCACTTTGCAATTCCAGCATCACACTTAGTTTGGAGAATTTCTTTTAGGATAACTTGTTCTCTCTCTCCTCTACCTCCTTTCCCAGTCTTTTGTCTGTTGAACTACAGACTTA
>NW_009605390.1:51706-65143 GCF_000690535.1 Cariama cristata | reverse complement strand
CCGCCTCCCTGCCCCCTCAGGGGACCCACGCCGCCCTGCCTGGGCCGGAATGGGTTTCCTCGTGCTTTGGTCAGCAGTGACTTCGCAGTGTTTCCTTACTGCCGTATTTGCCAGTTAATATGCTGGAACGTTGGTGGTTTCTGTTTTCTTCTTAGCTCTCTGCTGTCGTTCGTCCTCGTTCTTAATCTAGTGCTTGAGATTGTCTTGCTTTAAATATCAGTTTCAAAAAAATAAAAGTCAGAATTACAGCGTTGCCACTGTAAGTTCCTGCAAACTGTATTATCTCAGCAGAAGAGTGGGGTTTAGTGGTGGGAGGACGATGTGTCTCTGAAAGCACTTCACTTATAAAAGCAAGATTTTATCACTGAATTTCAAAGCAAAGTGACTTTTTTCCTAGCATCAGGATTGTTTTCTCACTTTCACTTCTTTGTAGTTAATGCTAGCTGGCTAATGCTGTGGGTGCTCGTTTCTCATGCGTGTTTAAAGTTACCTTTATTTAGAATGCTCTTAAATTATATTGTATGCTGTACATGTAAGCTATACAGTTGTTTGAAGAAATGTATTCATAGTTCAGGTGTCTTGTGATATCAGAGATTGTGTGTATAGTCATAATTAAAGTATGTGTAACTACAAGGACTTGGGGTTTTTTGTGAAAGGCGTGCACTACTTGTAGAGGTAAGCTAGTGGTTTTAATACTACCTATAGAATACACGGGCTGATGGCTGCTTATGCTGTCCATTTGACCGTGAGTGGCATCATTGTTCCTTGGTCAAAAGCGCAGAAGCTGATCCGAACTTGTGTTCTGGGCTGTGACCTTGACTGGATGCTGTGTTTATAAAGCTAACTAATTCTTCAAAGGAAAGCTTAAAACCTCTCTCAAAATTTTTCTGCCACATATGTTATGCTATTTACTCATTTAGGTTTATACCTAGCTGAAGTTTAAGTAAATTTGGAGCATCTTTTTGAATGCCCATTTGGAGGGTGGAGTATTCATGCAGGGTTATGTCTCAAAATGAAAGTTAGTTGCCACAATAACCCAAACATAAGTACATAGAGGGTCTTAATGTAACTTATATGTACGAAAAGTGGTTGGTCCTGGATTTGGGTAAGTTGTGAGAGGTAAGTTTCTGATGGGAGACAAATATAGGTAGAACAGAGTTAAACTGCATATTTAAGAACGTTCTAGCTCTTATTACACTATTTTAGTGATAATACTGTTTCTATTACGGGTTGTAGTGTAGTTGAGAATGAGTAGCAAGTGTACTTTGTCTGAAAACCACATAACAAAATAGTAAAGCATTCTTGTGCACTTGCAGGAACACAGCGTATTAAATTACCTAAGCAACCATGCTGGCTGCAAGGCTAGTATGCCTGAGGGCGTTATCATGCCAGACTATCCGCCCCACCATTACTCAGGCTTCCACAGCTTTGAGGAACTCCAATATAAAAGCATATAGGCTGTGGCAGCCTAACCAGGTAAGGTAATTCTCTTTCTAATGGTTCCAGCTGCTGACGTTTTAAAGGGTTGAGTGTTTTGCCAAAAGAATCACTTTGCATGGAGTACCTGTTTTGAATGTTCACTACCCTTCTGTTTGTTTGAGGTACCTGCTCTGATTTACTGAAGGAAGGACGTTAGTCAATCAAAAGCAGAGTTTTTAAGAGTAATTGAAGTAATGTCTGCTGTTCCAATGACTATTTCTCTGTTGAAATTACTGGGAAAAAAGAACTTAAAAGGACGTAGTTAGCAATGGACAAGCCTTACTATGTAGGGTGGGAGGAGCAGAAATTCTTTTCTGACCTCCTGGCTCCCTGTTTCTAAGAGTCTTAAATAAAACATTGAAGTAAAAACTTTTCAAAGAGTGTAGTCCTAAAAATGTGCTTAGGGCTGTAGCCCAGGTTAGAGCAATTTCTGAACTATGGCAGGACTATCATGGGTCTAACCAGCAATTTTAAAAACTGGATTGTCATTATGCTAAGATACTGTCTGTTTATTCTTTATTGAGAGATGTTTCAGGCACGCTTTCTGCCCAGGTAACTCATAACTGCTAGGAGACATTGCTCTTTTGTTGTCATCTCGGTGAAAGCGCCAGTGGCAAATTTTTTCACCACCTTTGTGGTTTCCTCTTAAGCATAGAAAACTGTTTTAGGTATCCTAAGTTTGTAGGTGTGTTGGGTTTTTGTGTGTGCATTTTTTTGATTGGTTGTTTTTTTGTGGTGGTTTTATTTTTGTAGTGAGTACTACGTAGTTACAGTGTTGGGCTAGATTTTGTTGGATGCAAAACACAACAAAACTGAAGTGTTATGGTAAACTTCCTGAATTTTAATGCTCTAATGGCTGATGATAGCAATGCTTGTAGATTTCAGGTTTTAGTGTTAAAACAAAGTCACAGCTTTGATTGAGCCATTTTTTTGCCCAGGTGCCTGTATAATAATTTAGAAATTTCTGGAAAAAATGGTAAGGAAATGTCAAAAGTTGTTTCCGAACTTAAATACGAGTTTATTCTGTGTTGCTCTTGCAGCTTACTAAGACTTTGAGCAGATGCTATATTTGGAGCTTGTAAGCCTTAAAAATCTTAAGTTCATAGGCCTTCATTCAAGGTTTATTCCCTAAATCAAGGTTAGAGTTGCAAGCAAAGAATTTGTGCTGCTTTTCTAAATTTAGTGTCTGTGAAGTAGAAGTATTGTGTAAGAGTATTTTTTTAATATAAAAGTGTTTATATAAAGAGTGTTTTTACATAGAAAGCAAAATAATTTTTTTACAAAATAAAAAAAGTAAAGAGTATGTTTTTTACATTAAAAATGGCGTTGTTTAGTGCAGTCGGACCAGAGTGGAAGAAATGCAAACTGAAAACTTCAGCTTCTGAAATTCACTGCATTGGTTCTGTACTTCTAGAATGTGTGAATGTTATTCACAGATGTTCCTGAACTTTAATGTTCAGTAGTTTTCCTTGAGCATAGTTGCTTCATGTCTTTGGGAGGTAAGCACGGATAAATAAGAGACTATGTAGCAATTTTAAGTGTAGCAAGTATATTGATAAGAAATGTCTTCTATTTTATTTCATTGAATTGTTGTTACGTTATTTCTGAATCTAACAGTGTTATGCCACCAGAGTAAGAACGGGTGTAAGGCGTGGAAAAATTGGCCAGGAAGTTAAAGAAGCAGCATTTGAACCATCTGCAGAAACTGCCCTTAAAGGTAAAGAGGCTCTGTTTTAAATACTGAGAATCTTTGAAGCTTAACTTAAAACTTCCTTGAAGGAGTCAGTTTCCTTCAGACCATTAAAGAGGCTGACAATATTGTTTCATATGTAAGTTTGCTTAGTGATCTTCCTCAAACGACTGGAGACAGCTTCTGTTTGTCTTTGCTTGTGAAGTTTAAAGCTGCAAACATGTCACAATACAGAGAAATTTCTTGTCTCTACTTGAAGCTGCTGTTGAGAACTATTAAGTCAAAAATGGTTGTCTCTTAACGGAGACTTTGTTGCAGGTTTTAAAAATATGCTAACGCTTGCTTTGCTACATCTGCTTTGTATACTGTTTAAAGGAAGGATTTTTCTACAGGGTGTGCAGTTTGCAAAAAAAAAAGTTTCTGGTGCTATGATTACATAAGGCATTGGCTTACGATGCTTGCTAGTACATCTAGCGTGGATTGGAATTTCATTAGATTATAAAGGGATTTTTTTAGATAGCAGTGTTCAGCAGAACAGACTTGTAAATGTCCTATAATAGCATTGAATTGACAAATGGAATATACGTAGTTTGGCTAGATGGTGTCTTGCCTATTACACATTAGGAAAAATAGTCTTAGAGTTATACAACTGAAGGTGTTTGGTCTCAGCTGTTCTCATTTCAGTTATAACTATTTTATGATTGATATTTGTAGCAGTGATCTGATATGTGGCACACGGGCAGTCTGTCTAAAAATCAGACCATAGAAACCAATGGTAAATCATGTGGTGTTGTCCATGAGCTCTGGAAATCCCTTTTTAAACTGATTTGAATCTAATTGCTAAAAAGAGCTCTTGAAGGAGCAAGCATTTAAGGGCAGATGAATGAGAGGAAAGGACACAATGTCTAGTTTTTCTCCTGTTTTATAGTGAGTTGGATAGTGAAATGGTATACTGAATCAGCTGACAGGTGAACTCTTCGTTTGGAGAACCTATTAACTGGTTTTGTGTTGGAATTCCTGTCGCTGTAATGACGATCAGTAAACCTGGTATGTTACTAGTTGGTCTCTTATTTCTTACTCTCTTTTATGAAACTATGTTGTGTTGATAGGGTGAATCTAGAGTTTTTCACATGTAGCTCATTGAGAACCAGTAATGGCTTGAAGTTAAGCGGAGCTTTAAGAAAGAAGGCTAAGATGGATCAGTTATTGTAGATACAACAAAACTCATGTGAGGATGTTATTAACTATCCAAGAAAAAGCACTTGTGAGAGCGTGGATTTCTTTTTTTTTCTTCATACAGCTGATCGCCTGGGGAAATTTATTGTTGCTGGAGGGGCTGCTGTTGGCCTGGGGGCCCTCTGTTACTATGGAATGGGCATGTCCAGTGAGATTGGAGCTATTGAAAGAGCTGTGTAAGTAAGGTGGCTTACTCTTTTAAGGAACGAGTACGTTAAGCAAATCTCCCTACTCTTTATATCTATCTCTTTTTTAGCTGGTATCACACAGTGTATGCACAACTTATGGTTTTTTTCAGCTCTGAACAGAAAGCCATCACCTCTGTCTGTGCAGGATTTAAAAGCATATAACTGAAAGTCAAATTTAAATTACCCAAGCTTAAATAGACATTGACTTAAGTGTGTTCCTTTGTTTTGCTAAATTGGAAATTTATTTGTGAAGAGTATATAAATATGTCTTTAGAGGTGTCCTATGGATAATTTATGAAGGGTAATCTTCTGTAAAACATATTGTTAAGATTACTTTGCCTGGTGTTTCTGTGAGACTGTTCATTAAACTTTAATACATCATGTTGGAAGAGAGTCTCCTTTGAATACACTACTTATCTTGGCATACGGTCTGCTCTAATAAATATGTTTTGCTTAAAACTCTGGTGCATTGCTTTTTGGCCAACAAAAACCTCACTGCAATCGCAAAACCATACAGTTACTTAGACTTAAAAGGTGGTTAGTGATAAGCATGGACTTGGGCGAAATGAGTACTGGAATCATTTTGCTTTACTTGCTCTGCATTTATATTTGGAAATGACCATCCACATTCATATTGCATGCTTGCTAGTTGTATCTATGAGAAGCTTTTCATTTATGCAGCTGTCCATAATTTTTTTTCTCCACAAGCTTTAAAGTAATGAGTCAAAGGAGTGAAATGGGAGAAAATGTGCACGCTATGTTTTAAGTTTGGGGTTAGCAGGGAAAGCTGCTTGTCTGTAGTATGACCAAATCATACTGCAGAAACTCTCATTTACACCTAGGTCTGTTGCTATTGTTGGAGCTCTCAAAATGACGTTCGTGTCCTGTGGTGTCAGATAATCATGTGCACTGTGACTCAGCAATTTGTGAGCTGTGCAGCAGGCTACTTACTACCCAGTGTACATTCTGCAGACGTTTTTCCTTAAATCAGTTTGTTATATATACGCCATTCTCTATTTTTCCATAGTTAAAAAGCATTTGTTATTCTGTTTCCCATGTATGTTTCCTCCTTAGAATTGAGCTATAATTAGCATTGTTTTATAATTAGCATTATTTGTAATTTGCAGTGTTTCTAGAGAGTTATATTACATTAGACCATCAAGATTTAAAAGTTCAGCCCGCTGTTGTAAGGTACACTCATGGCAGAAGTTGCTAGACCGTGACACTATTATGAAACTTCCTTTATAGCCATGAATATATTTAACAGCGTGATTACATTTGTAGTTGGTCTTCATTCCGACACTGGTAATTGCACAGCTATGTATGACTGCTTATTTTTCAGTATTTGGCCACAGTATGTGAAAGACAGAATTCGCTCTACGTACATGTACTTTGCGGGAAGCATTGGCTTGACGGCACTGTCTGCTGTAGCAGTAAGCAGATCTCCAGCACTCATGAGCCTTATGACAAGAGGCTCCTGGCTGGTAAGCTTATGTTATAAAAAATAAAAACGTTTACAGATAAATGACCCCAAATGTGATGGTTGATATTAAAAATGTGAAATGTAAACTACTTGGTGAAAAGTAAGGCAAAACTTCACTTACGCTAGTATCCTTATCCACAGAGACTATTTAAGTATCCTAATGCTATTTTGTAATTTAAGGTTTGGTGATTCTAATTCCATGCTGACATGCACCTTCTATACTTCTTTGATAGTTTGTTAAAGACAAACTACATGAGCAAAAAAATGCTATGCTATCCTTACCAGCTATATGCAAGTAAGAACCTGTTATAGCCATCTGAAGCTAATGACAGTATTTCTGTTGTTTTCTAAAAATGGAAACTGAGGTCCCTATGCATTCTTACTCCTCTCTGCGCTCTGCTGTATGGCTCTTTGAAAGCTGTCTCCTATTTGCCAAGGCTGAAATGATACTGGCAGGCAAATAATTCAGGCAAACCACTAAGAAAATGTGTCTGCTTAACACGTATTCAGTGTATTAAGTGGAGTGGAAGGATAATAGTTAAATGCCAACACCTACATAATTTTACGGAGATTAATAATGCATCCTTGGTGATAAACCAAACTTGTACATTTCTGACCAGTTTACTAGCTGCTGGATGATTTTGCTTGAAATAATCAGTAAGAGGAGGCAGTGAGGTTTAAAAATCATTGGTAGCAAAAGCATATGAACTGAGTATTGGCTTTGGGTGGAGAAACGTACAAGAAAAAAGTAAGGCTAACATTTCAGGTACCTTAATGAGGATTAGGGTAAGGGGCAAAACCCTATGTTTTACTTCTCTTACGTCACACAACTTGGAGATGGTTGCCATCTTACTGCTAAACTTGGGTTGCTAGAAGACTGAGTAAAAATAAAATAGGAATTAACTGCAAGCTAGGATCTGCAGAGATTTGACTGTAACATTACAGAAGTAAAATTGACAAATGCTCCCAATTATGAATTAGGTTGCTCTTTTCAGAATTACACTATTGACTTTTAGACTAGGAGGGTAGAACAGAGACCGTACATCCTAATGCTAACTTGAGCTCTGTAATGATGTTTTTACAGGCAATAGGTGCCACTTTTGCAGCTATGATTGGTGCTGGAATGTTGGTCAGGTCCATATCTTACGAAAATAGTCCAGCAGCTAAACATTTGGCTTGGATGATGCATTCAGGTATGTGATTTTAGTGTTCGTTGTAGAGATGTCTGTGCTTTTAGTGTGACCAGATTCTTGAACAAAACCTTGACGTTAAGGTAAATTTTTGTATATTGATGTGGGAGAGTTTAAGATTTTTCAGAAAATCAATGAGCACTCCTAACATCAGGAAGATTTCTTAAGTGTCCTTAACACAACTCTAATTTTCATAACCTTCGAAAAGTCATGCTCAAGTTTAACTTGAGATATGCATATGCCACATTGGATAGAACTAATTGGTTTCATGACTGCTTTTTGGCAGTATGACTACCGTAAGCAACTATTGCCTATGCTTACTATTCTTTAGCTGTACAGGATAGGAAAGTATTTGAAAACTTGACTAGAAAAATGAGATTTTTAGTATTATACTGCAGCTGCTTAGATACATGTTCCCATCAGGTATGTAAACTGTGAGTACAGATCAGTTTCTCACTAATGCTAATACCTACTTCAAATAACAATGGCTATCATTTTTCAAAACTGTTTTGCCAGAAATGGTTTATGGTTCAGGAAAGACACATGGATGTCAGGCACTGGAATCATATTTGCCTCTGCAGAGCTAACCTTTCTACCAAGAAGAAATTGTGTTCATTTTGGTGATTGTTACTAAGTTAAACAACTTAATGTGATATTAATGGACTTAAATGGAGG
This sequence comes from Cariama cristata, assembly GCF_000690535.1. NCBI lineage: Eukaryota > Metazoa > Chordata > Aves > Cariamiformes > Cariamidae > Cariama > Cariama cristata. The sequence continues at coordinate 57,202 of NW_009605390.1, read as the reverse complement.
TTTCATACAAGACTTTAGCAAAAAGTCTGACTTAACTTGCCTGACTAATTACTGCAGCAGAAATCTATCCTACTTTTCAGCATTGAGGGCTCCTGTGGCTATTATGTAGTTGATTAGTCCATGCTAAGTACATTTTACCAGCTCTGTATTGAACAAATCAGTATGTTGACTTTTGTTAGTCTTTCTTCCAAACACCCAACTCCCTGAAGTACTCTCAAGAGCTAGATAAAAGTAGGTCATGGAATTTAAGGTTGCCAATTTATTGTGCTCCCTTCTAGATAGGGACAACGCACAATCAAGTGCATTGGTATTTCTTCATGTAAGTGGATTAGTTTGAGACATATTATCTGACTGGAAAAAAAAAATATTTTTTTGGCAGGTGTTTTTTTTACCAGAACTGTTCCAAATCTTACAAGTGTTGTTTTGTTTTCCTTTGGCTAGGTGTCATGGGTGCAGTGGTGGCTCCTCTAGCCTTCTTGGGTGGTCCTTTGCTGATCAGAGCTGCCTGGTATACTGCTGGAATTGTCGGAGGGCTCTCAACTGTGGCCATGTGTGCTCCAAGTGAAAAATTTCTGAACATGGGAGGACCACTTGGAATAGGCTTAGGCTTTGTTCTTGCCTCTTCAATTGGTAAGATACTGTTTTAATACTGTCAGATAAAGTAGGTTATAAACTTAAACTGCTAAGATGCAACTCATGTTTAATTGCAGACTGGTCTATCCAGTTACGATTTGCCTTAAATAGCCCTTGCAACTCTAGCGCAGCAGAAAATATTCTGTTAAATTTGTTCTTGAAAACAAACATGAAGTTACAGTTCTGGCAAGTGTTAATCTGACAAATGGCCAATAGTGGTGGCTTATATTTTTAGTTATTGCCAGTGAGTAGGAAGACAGTAAACGTGATCTTGATGCACTTGTTCTTCTCCCTTATGTGTTTCTAGGCATTGTTGTAGTCCTAGGGGCAGAAGTACTTTCACATGAAGAAAAGTACATGATATCCTAGGGTGTTCAAAATTACTGGATCAGGTTGTATATGTGACATCTTCAGCTCATGTATTAAAGCTCTTGGTATCAAAAATGCACCACAGATTGAGAATTGAATACTCATTGAAAAATGCGTGCTACAGTAACTGAAGTTTGACCCAACTCAGAGTAGTAGATACTCATAGTAGCTTTCTTTAACTCTATTATACATTCCTCTCCAGGATCCATGTTCTTGCCTCCTACTTCTGCTTTTGGTGCTGGCTTGTATTCAGTAGCTGTTTATGGTGGGTTGGTACTCTTTGGCATGTTCCTGCTCTACGATACGCAACATGTTATCAAGCGTGCAGAAACCATACCATATTATGGAGTAACAAAATATGATCCAATCAATGCGTAAGTGTTCTGTGTTAACACAGCTGATGTCAATGTTTGTGTCAGAATTTGCTTCAAGCTGTATTTAAGTATGCTTTAAAGACAGCTAGGCCTTTTGTTTACTGTTCAAAAGTGTATTGCTATTAAATGTGAAGAATCATAGGACTTAAAAAATACAATGCAGAAATAGCTAGTGGAGTTAAAACTGAAAACATCTGCCTGAAATGAGAGAAACAGGATTGAATGTGTGGTGTAACATGCCTCCAGCAGTACTTTCTAAAAAGTATTTTTGTTTTCTAAAGCATTGCTGGGAGAATTTATAGCTGCTTTTTGGAAATATTTGTCAGTACCAGCTGAGACAAAAAAAATGTTAACTCATTCATAGTCACTTAATATTCACTAGTCTTTGTCACTAAATAAAAAAAGCTTCAACACTGCGGTAAATGGGGAAAGAAGGATTAATTGACTCTCGGTAAAGACCAAGTCTGACTAACAAGTAACTTCCTCATAAATGTTGTCTGTTTGGTCTTAGGTGAATTGTTTACCTCCTTGATTTTCTGGCTTCATATAATTAAAATAGAACAATACTGACCTTCAAAATTCTTGGAGATAAAGAGATACAAGTACAGCATAAAAGCAGAGGGCTCTTGTATGAGAACAGTGTACTGTCTGTTAAGACTTCTGTAAATAGTTTCTGCTGGAAGAGATGGTAGAGCAAGAATAGAAGAGGTTTTTTTGACGTATCAAGTACTGAGGACAATCATAGTTAGCTTTTGTTACAGATGCTTCATGAAGGCTTTTAAAAATGAGGTGTGATGGTGTGAAACACCAAATAATACATACTATTTCTGTTCAACAATATTAACTTCGATTTCCTGTTTCCTAGGTGCATGGGTATCTACACAGATACACTGAACATCTTCATTCGAGTGGCCACCATGCTTGCTGGTGGTGGAGGTGGCAGGAGAAAGTAAACCGAGACTCCTCTTCGCAGCTGTGTGACAGCCTACCTAGTGCACATACTAAATAAAAATTCAAGGTTACAAGCAGTTCTGCTGCAAGTCAGAAATTTAAAGCATTTCAGCATATTGTATCAGTGCAATGTGATTCAGACTTAATAGTTTTTCTTCAAACACTTTCCAGCTCTGTGTTTAATGTGAACTGCTTCTAATTGTACAGTATTTTGGGAAAGTAAATTATTTTTAATATATGAGTAAAATAGTCCATTTGCTTTTTAATGGGTTTCATAGCAGTTCAACTCTTACCTTCTCTTTTTTTACTGTTATTGCATAGTAAAGGAAGTAATTTCTAAACTGGTGTCCCATATGCAGATAGAGACCCAAGCTACTTCATGAAATGCTGTTGAGATGCATCAGTTTTCAGTTAAGATTGCATAAATTATATTTTAGCGACATATTCAGAAGGACTGAACAAATTGGATATGGCACTAAATGCAGGGATGACTTCTGCTTGGGCGGAAATTTCAGAAAGGTTTAAGCAATTGTCAGAAACGTATTGGATTTGACAGGTGAGACGACTAAAACATATAAAGGAGACAAGATGAGGAAACTATGTGCCATTTGTCCCATATGAACTTCAGTCTCTTTTTGGAGTACACATGAGAACTCCTTGCTTTAATGTTGACTGGATATAATAGCTAGGTTCTTTTGATACTAGATTTATTAAATTGTTGAATAGCAATAGAAGTGTGTCTGTCTTCCAGTGACTAAATGTCAGTATTCCGGATGAAGCCCTGTCTTTTAGAGGAGCTCCTAGTTACAAGCTTGTACAGTTGGCACAGAAAGAGGGAATTGAGGATAGCCTACTGTAAACCTAAGTATCATAAATTTCCCATACTGTTCTATGCTTTAGTGTATTTCTAACTGCTCTTCAAATTGGTATGTTTAGCTTGGTCTAAAATGTTCCCTATCAGTAAAATTGACTTAAGAAATTTATACTTAGCAAGCTCTATTGCTGTATGTTGGAATAAAAGGTGAGTTCTTGGGCACAAGAAAGATTTGAGCTACTGTCAACAACTCGGACTTTCAATTTCTGGTAAATATGCTATGTTTATGTATTGACCTATGAACAATAAAATTATAGCCTCACAATTTGACTACTCTCACTTTCCGTATTTTAATAGAAATATTTTAGTACCCTTGCACTAATAACTTGGTAAAGAGTACTAGAAATATTTTTTGGCTACAGCTTCCTTTGTAAGAGAGTGCATATTCCTCTGTAAAAAAAAAAAAAAAAATCCGCAAACGTGATTTTCAATTTCATTGGCTAACAACTTTTTGGGGATCTTTCACAGATGGAAGATGCTGGTCTACAGTTGCTTCAAGTGGTTCTGTTGGTGTAACCAGTTTGCTACTGACTACAGCCAGTGCTGCTTTTATGTCTGTCATATAGTGTAGTATTTTTTGGATTTTTCAATCATAGGGAAGAAACAGTGGCTTGTGAAGAACCTTGTTGCAGCTCCTTTGTGCCCAAAGATTATATGGCACAGTGTAGTTCCTGGCACTATTACAACTGAAGGAAAATCTGTGGTGCTCCTTTGTGCCCAAAGATTATATGGCACAATGTAGTTCCTGGCACTATTACAGCTGAAGGAAAATCTGTGGTACTTGGGAGGAAGAAATCTCTGGATCATGTCAAGCGTAAGTAGCCTGTTTAGAGGGGTTTATCTTTCTAAGCAATTTCATATGGTTAATCAATTTCTACATACCATTGCTGTAGCTGAATACAGCAGTGTGCTTGTCCTCAAATTCTGAAATATACAGGAGCTGTCTTAATACAAAATTCTAATATTTGTACCTGTAATTAAGGAAAACTCGGGCAAAACACCTTTTGTCTAGATTCTGAGGACAAAGTTTTAGAGGTTGACTCTGAACCAAGAGAGGGACCCTGGATTGTTTGAAACAGATGTAGAACACAACACCCTACTTAAGGGAGCTGTTTGCATGGGAAGTGAGACCAACAGGAAGGTCTAATACCTTTTAGGAAAAAACAGGCCAAATAGTGCCTGAGGAAGCATGAGCACTCATTTGTGGTCAAGTCTTCTGAAAAGATGTGGCTTAACTCCTGTGGGTGAGATTGTATCAGTAGTAAAATACTCTGTTAGTACACTCTAGTGTGCGTCTCCGAAAAGGGAAAAACAAGGTTAAGAGTTGTTCCTTTACATTAGAAGTCCTAAGTGAAGAATTAAGATTTATCTTAACTAAGACCGCTCTAATTTGGGGAGGGATGAAAATCAAAAATGTGGTAGTTTGATAAGCCCAAGAACAGGTGCCCTTTATTTTTCAAGGGGAGCATCTGTCTGAGGACTTGTTCTGGCTTACTGTTGGGCTGCTCGTGGAATGCAAACAGAAAACTTGAAAACTTTCTAGAACTAAAAAGTTGCTTGGATTTATCAATAGAACTTAATAGGGTGATGTTACTGTAAGCAATTTGTTCTGGGTTCTTTTTCCTCAATTGAGAGATCTAATTGTAAAACTTGAGAGATTCTTTTAAGTAGGTATTAGGGGTCCATTAAGTATGTCTTGCTCAGCAACTTTGAGAGCAAATGCAGCTGAGTAAGAACTTTTTTTTTAATCTACTCCTAAACACTGAATACTTTCAGGAGGAAATTAGATGCTTTATATCCTAAATTTCAGCTCTGTAAAAGCTGTTCAGCAGTGTGGTTAGACTCCCTAATTCTTAATGCCCTGTTACATACACTTCTGTCAACCAGTAAGGGAAAATGGTTTTCACTAGGAGGGTATAAACTCGTAGAAATCCAAAACTGGCTGAGAAGTAAAGCTTAATTTTTTTCTTGAATAAGGAATGTAACTTAATTTATTTTGCTGACTTTATTTTGCCCTCTCCTAGGGGGCTCTTGTTCACCACATTTTTGACAGTTACAAAGTCAAAAATGATTTGATTTGACCCTCTTTTGATCCATTGTTGGATCTGGTTGAAGAGGGTTATGCATAATTGTATTCCCTTACTAACTTTTAGTAAGACACTACAGAATTTTGCTGGGTGTTTTTAAATAACTACTTTTAATTTCAAGGGGAGTGAGAGAAATGAGTCGCAAAAGCAAGCGAGATCAGATGTTTTCATGGTTTCATCTTTCAAGTAAATAAACTCATATTTAAGG
>NW_009605390.1:27703-51675 GCF_000690535.1 Cariama cristata | reverse complement strand
GGAAAGAGTTTTCATGTTTTCAGGTGGGATTTAAGAAGTTTAGTATTGTTTAGTGAGATGAAGCTTAAGCAACCGCTTAACTGACAACAAATACAGGAGAAATACATATCTGTGTGTAAGCATAGCAGAAAAAAAAAAAAGGGAATAATAAGTTTCATTAGCCAGAAACATGACCATATTAAAATCATTATAAAATAGGGCAGAACCCAGGAGCACAGTTCAAGGGGGAAAATTTCAAAACTTGCCACAGGTTAATGGGGGTTGTGGTTCTCTTGAAGTCTTAAGTCAATTTTGGATCTCATGCTACAGTGCAGTGGCTACTGGGAGCAACGTTTTGGTAGAAATTATGCAGGAGGCTGGACTGGATGGTCAATTATGGCCTTTTTTAGGCTTGAGATGGAAAAGTCTGTTTAGTAATTACACAGTAGTGGCACTGGAGCGTCTTTCATCAGTTAACTGAAGCAAGCCTGTCGAAAACACTTTATTTACTTGGACTATAGTTGCATCCATGAATTACGAGGGAAGAAAGGGGATTGAGGTGGAAAAGGTTTTCTGGTTTTTGTTTTGTTTGTTTTACAGTAAAATTGAGAATCTACAGTTGGTGGATGCAGTGGATTCAATCATATTGGTAGCTCATGCTGATAAAGGTGGATGAAGATGTGTGCCAAGTTTCCAGGCTGGTTAGTCAGGTAGTCCAAGGCAGCAAGAATTGCTTCAAAAGCAACATGGTTGATCTTTTGCGCATGTGCCCTTTCACATCGGAGTGTGTGCGTTGGTGGCATCTAACTGGGGCAGCCATGGGAGTAGTACTTTCCTTGGCAGAGAAGTGTGTAAGTACAACAGACAGAGCTCCACCAAAAAAAAACCCCAGCTGAAAGCATAATATTTCCAGGAGACACACGGATTAAAAAGCTAAGAGCTCCTTATTCTTCAGGTTCTACCTGTGGTTCAGGGAATTAGCTAAAGTTCATTGTAAATGCCACGTAAGATACAGTGGGAGAAGTAGGAAGGCAGAAGATGTTCTTAAGCAAACTGGAAATGGAAGACTAGAAGCAGTGAACTAGGATCATCTTCAGACTCGCCCAGAAGAAGGAAAATCCTTGGACAAATGAGGTCAAAGAATAGACAAAATTATAAGAGAAGTCTGTCAGGGGAGTGGTGGAAGACAGGGCGTGGAATGAAAACATGGGTTGCCTGCTAACCTGTGGCTTCAGAGTCTGTCAGCTGGAAGTTTGAGGCATTTGTACAATAGTTGTCTTTAAGGCCTTAATTTCATGAAAGGAGCAGCAACTGTTGTATTATGTCTTTGCAGTTGAACAAAGGCTATTGCTGTTTGCCAAGGTGAGTTGGGGGCTGGGAAGGAGATTGGGTGCAGAGGCATGTGTTTCTGAATCATCTAGGGAAATAAGGGATGCATCCTTAGATTGACATTACTAATACTTTATGTTCAAAAGCTACAAAAGATGTCTCTTAAAATCTTGAAAAAAGTAGTTTGAGTTCTTTCCATTAAATTGAGGCATGCTCCAGAGTATCTTTTTGCACTTGCCAAAAAGAAGCTAGATGACCTCTTATAATTGCAGTCTCCATAAAGTCATCATTTCTGGACGTGGTATGCTAATATAGGATTCATTAATATTTTGTTAAAAGCTTATGTCATTCTAAGAATAATCTGCATTTTGTATATGAGAATTCTAACCAGGTTGAAGCAGCTCCTTATAGCGTAAGGAGAAAAAAAACAGTTTGGAACAAATGATCTTGTTTAAATTTAGAGATAAATGAACTTTTGAGCTGTGAGAAGACAGGTAGCATGAAGAACTTCCAGGATACAAAGTTAATTTAACCATAACTAGTCTAGGTTGAATGATCTTGTTTAAATTTAGAGATAAATGAACTTTTGAGCTGTGAGAAGACAGGTAGCATGAAGAACTTCCAGGATACAAAGTTAATTTAACCATAACTAGTCTAGGTTGAATTAATCAATGTAGTTCCCTGGGAGTATGTGCTGGCCTCCATTTTCAAAGAGGGAAGGGTATGTGGTGTAGAAACTGCAGGCTGTGGTTGTATTCACTATATTAGAGGCAGTAATGACAACGTCTGGGATATAGTAACTAACAAAGCCCAGAATGAAGAGCAAGACTAAGATTATCATTTCTCCTAGCAGTTTATGGTGAATTAATAATCAATGAGGAGACTGTCCTGGAGCAGGATTTAAGACATCTTTCATAGAGCTTTTTCAGCAAGTGTCCTACCACTCCTTAGTTTGTGCCCTCTGAGGAAAGGCTCTGCCAAGCTGCCGGTTGACATGACTGTGAGTTTCATGTGTGGTGTTTGTGGCCTCTAAGCTCTGTGTGTTCACTCTTCTGTCTCTTCATGGGTCACTCTTCTGGATAGGCTTGCTGTGTTAAGGTGAGCTTTGTAGCTTGTATTTGTTTTGCTTGTTTTTAATTTTCCTGCTGCAGATGACATGGTGAAGATGGAATAACAGATGTGTCCCTTTCCCCCCAGTTTCTTATGTGATTTCTGTTCTCCCTCTAGTCTTTCAAGGCCTTGGATGTGATGAGGGGCTGTTTATCTGGTAACTGTAGGCTTATAAACAGAGAGCGTAACGAAACAAGGTAAGGCTTCAGTCTGAAAATATTACATTGGATGCAGTGCTAAGCGTGCTATGCGTGAGGGAAACATTTTCTTCCTGTGGTAGTCTGGTCCTCTACTTCAAGCCAGATGTGATTTAGGAAACTCTTTGACAGCTAATCTGCCAGAGCTCACACCTCCGTGACAGGGTGATGAGAGGAGCTGTGTAACCTTCTCCTTATGGAAGCAGATCTGTTCCCACTGGGAGTCATTTCTTCCTCCAGAAGAAAAACACAGATGCCCAAACAGGGAGGGTTATAGCTCTTGCCATTTACCATGGCTCTGAAAGATATGTCCTTCTTTCACTCCCGGTTGCTGCTTGAGAAAGCACTTTTTCTTTGTGCTTTTTCCTTCTTTCAGAAATGTGGTAGAAGAATGCAAGGCACTATTGGGTCTTTTGTACAAAGTAAGTAGTCTGGTTGCCCAGCGGTTAGTTCCAGAGAACTTAGTATGAGGAAATGAAGTGGTGCAATGATAAATGTCTGGGCAGGCATCTCGCTCTTCTTTTTCCTGAATAGATAAGGTGTTTAATTCAGCTGGCAAGCCTCCAAAGGAGAAAATACTGTGCAGCTGTCAGCCTCTAGGGCTTCTGGAAAGATTTTGTGATTTATCTGCATATTGATCTTTTTCTTAAAAACATAGATAAACCCTGTCTGTACTGATCTGACAGGAGCTGGTTGCAGGGATAGCAGAGGAAATTTGTTTATCTGGGCATAAATGCTGTTACTCAGCCACTGTTGCCTCTTCCTGGTTCTTCTGTACATTGTGAATATGCTGATCATTTAACACAACCAAAATAAGCTGGTAATATGAGGTCCAGAGCTTGAACTAAGGTGTTTAGAGGCTAAGGCTGTCTGCATTTCTATAATGGTATGAGTTTCAACTTCTCTTCTTCCTGCTAGATCCTACAGAGAGACGTTTGTCTGAGGAGAATGTTCTGTCATTTTGATTTAGTGTCAGCTACTTGTGTAAACTTGCATGAGCTAAAAGTCCCATGATCCAGTTCACTGGGCACCATTTCAATGCAATTAACAGTCTGTCCCTCCCAAAGCGTTTATGGTCACCTCAGTTGTGTTTATGTGACTAGGAAGCAGTGGAAGAAAAATAATGTGCTTCATCAACAATGGTTTTACTTTTAGCTAGAAATTTGATGGCGTAGGAGAGATCTGCTGAAGCTTTTATTAAGAGCCCAAGTTTTGTCTGAATCTGTCTTCACAAGAGACATAAATGGTAGGAGAGTGGGCTTTTTGCATTTCAACTTAGCTTATATTTCTTCTTATTCTGTTGGGGCTCAAATATAATCTGCAAACATATCTGGAGTTTTGTTTCCTTGCATTGTCTTGCGTGCAAGGAGGAATCTGATAAGTTACTCTTGTTCTTACAGTTCTTCAGAAATCCTGAAGGGATATATTGCTTTAAGAAGTGCAGTTGTTCTTGTTTAGATTTGCAGTTTGGTTTTGTGGGGTTTTTTTGTTTTGGTGGTTTTTTGGGTTTTGTTAAACTTGTGGCATCATTTTTCTTAGAAAAGATAGTTATGGATGAGGATGTATTATACTGCTCAGGAGAAAAAAGTGATCTTCATCTCTCAACAGACCGCAGTCAGGAATAAGGTGAATTGGTAGTGATAGTAGATGCATAATAGCCTATGTCTAGTCTAGGTAGGATGGTGCAGTGATTTTAGGCTTGCACTCAGTAAATGAAGACCTATAACTCAAAAGCTGTTACCTTGATAGAAGTAAATTATCATGCCTCTGCTATCTCACCATTGCAGTGGTGGTGAGTTAATGTCTAGGAAGAAGTCTAGTACCTCCATAGAAACCTAGACCACTGTACAATTTATCAAAATGTGTAAGTAATATTTTTCATGGAAGTTACATGTAATCTTTGATTTTTCCAGTTAAATAATTCTATTTTTTTCCCCAATGCTGGTCAGAAGCTTTTTTTTTTTTTTTTTTTCTTCCTGCTCCAGGCAAATTCCTTGTTGGCCAGCTTGGTTTCTAAGAAGATGGTGTTGTCATGCTATATCTCTACATGAAACTGTGGTAATTAATAAACAGATTTCCAGTAATTCCTTTTTGGTGTTAAGACCACTAGTAAGAAGTGGGAATACAAGATTGCTCATTCAGGCAAAAAAAAAACAACCCAACTATCTTTCAGTTAAAGCTTAGCTCCTGTGTACAAGTTAGTAAAAAGAAATACCTTATGGTAGTGCTGAAAATTTGTTCAGAAGCTTAATAATGATGTCCGCAAGAGCAGACCAAACAGTGTCAAAACTGAGTGGAGGAATTAACAAAGATAGTGTGTCTTCTGAACCTATTCCCATTCATCACTGGCCAAGGAGAGGTGGTTAGATCTAAAAGTCATCACTCTGAGATGTGTTGGATATGTGTGAATGAGACGTTTGTGTTTCTAGAGTATGTCAGTTCTGTGTTACCCTTGTGTTCAGGGGCTGTTCTTCCTTGATAGAATGGGGGTGGGTGAATGCTGGGTTAGTGACTGATCTCAGAGCCTTCTGCCAGCAGGGTACTTGCCTTTGTAGCAGTTGGCCTTCCGATGCCAGATTACAGGTCTGAACAGCCGTCCTCACTGAGGGTTGTCACAGATTGATGTACTGTTTCCTGTGTTGTAAGAGCCCGTCTCCACTTCATTACGATGACTAAAGGTCACTGAGACAGTTGAATGTTGAAATAAAAATCCAGTTCTTACTTGAATACTAGGTGGAAGGGTTATTTAAATGCATTTTTCTTTTTTTCAAAATGAGTCCATTTCAAAATTTGAAGTCAACTTATGGCAACCATTTCTAAATTCTAAGTTTTCTATAAACTGAAGATCATTTATCAAAGAAAAAATAATCTACCTTACCAAATTCTTTTCAAATGCTGAAGAGTTAAAAAAAAAAAAAAGTCCTGCTCTTTAATGTCAGCAGAAATAGAGAGGAATCATCTTTGTCTTTTGGACAGCAATTTAAGTTGTATAAAGACACCAAGCATGCTAAGCGTTGCTGTTTTGTAGGTGTACTATTATATAGATTTCATAAAGGCCAATGCATATTACCTCGCAGCTTCCAGCAGTGTTAGAGGTGGGACAAGTTGGATGAAAACTGCAAAGCTAATTACATCAAGTATTTTCATAAGGGGAGATCTAAATTTCATCTTGTGTTCTGCTGTGCAAACTGAAAATATGTGCATAAGTCAGGTCTAGCCTTCTTGCTTATACCAGCTGACTGTGAAGAACACCTTCTTAGGAAAATAACCGATTTATGTGCCTGTTAAAAAAAAAAAGTTGAATTAAATTATTAAAAATTATGCAGCTGTTTATTTAGATCATGACTTAAAGTAGAATTGCTTGAAACATGGAAATCCTTAGAAACATCAGCTGTAGTCAATAATTAGGATCAGATTTTAGTTTAATTGCAGGATAAACATATGTCCTGTCTTTAATGTTATTTGGCACACATAACAATATAAGGAATTCCTGTAAAAGGCAGGGAATTTTTAGCCAAATTGTGTTTACATATCATTGAGTCATGCATGGACCTGCAAAAAAAATCCCACAGAGTTTTATGGTCATAATTAGGTGTGCCAGTTGTCCTTTTTGTATACATATAAGTAACAACATGAAGCACTGGCTGTTGTGCTGAGAAGGAAGGAAGTGGAAAATTAGCAGGTGTGAGGAGTGAGCTGAATATGCTTTCAAGAACAGCAGTTACAGGACTAGGTAGAGCGTGTTTGATAGCCAACTCTGTGTGTGCCCTTTGGGAAAGAAGGCAGACATAGTTAAGGGTATAAGGCAGAGGAAGAGCTCTGACAGATGGAGCCAAGAACCCCCCTGCTGCCACTATTCTGTGAATTTAGAAGGAGCAGCAGGGATAAATACTGGAAGGAAGAAAAATCAGTCCTTGTGGTAAAGGCAGGATTTTATCCTAGCCTAGGTAATGGATAACCAACACCTGCATAGGATCTTAGCAATGGAGGAAGGAAGCAAGGGTAGAACTGGTGACAGCAAAGAGTAAGTCATCCTACCACAACAGCAAAGAACTCGTGAACGCTAGGGAAATGGGGAGACTCGGCTGTATAGGCGGGATTTAAGTGAGCAGAGCCTTGCACTAATCAAGAATTAGAAATTTACCTACTCTCTAATAGGTGAATCCAGTGTATTAAAATTATGAACATTGAAAGCAGAATAAGCAGGTGCTGCGCTCTGTGAATGTGAAAAGAAGCATTTGTACTTCCTTCAGGTATGCAAAAAGTAGTAGTGCCTTGTAGGCAAAGGCCATATTTTATAAAAATTGACGTGACAGTTATGGTTATATCAGCCAACTTTGAACTTTTCCTTAGGGCAATAATGAATGTGTACAAATGTGAAACAAGATTAAGAGTGGATATTAAAACTGCTTTTTAAAATCATAATTTAAAACTGATTGTTTGAAGCACTTCAAATCGATGTCTTCCGTAGCACATGGGGGCATACTACAGTCCATTGTAGTCCCAGTGTATGAGATGCTAATTTAGTTACAGGTTCAACTTTTGCCATAGCTGTAGTGTTCTTTAGTATATTTGTAATACTAAAAGCCCCCTTGAAAAGCTGGAGATTTTAAAAAAGACCTGAGAGATAGCAAGTCTTAAAAAAAAAAAAAAAAAACACCACACCCACAGACAAAAAAACCAAACCAACAGCAAATAAACCAAAACCAACATTAACTTGAGCCACTTTTGGCCTTGAAGCCATAATTAGGCATGTCACTGAAGTATGTGGATGTATTTGTTAGTATATGCAGAACACAAGGCTTGCTTATGCAAAAAAAGGAAGGGAATGTAAAACTGCGGTCATGAGGAGGGATGGGGAAGTAGGCTTACAATATATGGATTTCGGGAAGGCAGTTGATGGGAATTGGTGTGGCTACAGCTGGGTGAATGCTGTGATGAATAGGCCAGGTAGCCAGGGTGTGATACGAAACTGAAAGGGGGCCGCTGCTGTGGCCAGGGAGGGTGTGGGCTTCCCGGCAGCGGGCGAGAGCGGTTTTGGCTCCATGGGGAGACTGGTGATGGTGAGACTCACCTTTCTGTCTTGTGTGCATCAGCAGATTTCTAGCCACAATGTATTATGAGAGATTATCCTGAATGGACAATTCATGGGAAACTTTATGCTTGAACTTTCTCTCCCATGAGGAGTGATGGTAGAGTCTAAGCATGTATATGATTTGAGACTGGTTCAAAAAAAAAAAACACACAACACTTAGGTTTTCGTGCACTTATTTTGACTTTCCAATAAATTTCTGCCAAAAAGCAGCCACACGCTGTGCAGAAAGCTTAAGAGGAGAGGGGATCAGTTAAAACAGTTGCAACAAAAAACATTGTTCACCTATTACCAGGTCATAATAAAGGAAAAAGGAGACTGGGGCAGAACTGGATGACAGAGAGAGAAAAAGGCATGGGAGTGGCAGAGGGGAAGCAAGCAGTATGAAAAGAGATCAGACTCAAGGGCAGAAACTGGAAGTGACTACAAACACCAGGTAAGGAGATATTTAAAAAGCTAACCTAAATGAGTGTAATTACTGACACAGACATGCTGAGTAGGGGACACAGGCAGCCAGCAATGGCAAAGATTATAGGTAGATTATGTGAAATAAAGATTAAGAATCAAAGAACATAAGACTAAGGATAGTTTCTCTTCTAGAAGGCGATGTGTCTTCAGCAGAATGGGTGAGAGTATCTAGGTTGCAGATGCTGTACACATTGGGAGAGGAGAAAATTGAGAAATTGATTGTTCTGCCGTGCTGTGGAGTCGTGATCACTCATCCTCTCTGGTCTGTTAACCACTTTGCAGGTAATATCTTCCTATTTGCTCCACCAAAGTTGTGGAGATAGTGGCGGCCTCGCTTGGTAGCAAGCAGACTTGGACGTTTGTGGGCAGTACTTCAGACTCATCTGGCAAAGTCCTTTGTGCTCTTTTTGGCGCAATAGCTTTTGAGCAAGTGGTTGGTTTAGCTTCTCCAAACTCAGGAATACAAGAGCAGGCTGAAAGGCAGAAGTGTAAACAATTTAAAACTGTTCCCCTGGGCAGATAGCAGACCTTGCCACCACCTGCTCCATTTCCCCTCTGTGGGGTATTTGGGCATGCAGTGGTAAGTATACGGGTTTGTCTCACTTCCTGTCACAGTAGCTGGAAGGCTTGGATTGTTGTAACAGAGGAGACTGAGTAGCAGCCTGCCGCTTCCAGGCAGAAAACAAATGGGACATCCAAGTAGCAGAGGCTCCTTTCTTGCTTGGGGTTGATGGGAAAGTTATAATGCAGTTATGTATACTTAGAAAAATAAGTCTTTGTAAACACTCCTGTTGCCAATACTCTGTTGTCAGTATTTCAGAAGTAAACTGTTTTGATTTTTTTAAGATAGATGTTGGCAGCAGCTGTAGTGCATTTAACATTCCAACATTTTGCCAGTTTAATTACATGAACATAGCTAGAAATGTCAGTAGCCATCATGTGATGGGGTTCTCTTATGCAACTCCTCTCCCATCTTACCTGTTGCCTTCATCTTCTGTATTCATTTTTTATTTCTTATTGTGCACACAGGAAGAGAAGGCAATGGTTCTATTCAGTGCTAAAAAGACATGAAAAATTATTTAGGTATTGTCGTGGTTTAACCCCAGCTGGCAACTAAGCCCCACATAGCCGCTTGCTTCCGCCCGGTGGGTTGAGGGAGAGAATTGGAAGGGTAAAAGTGAGAAAACGCATGGGTTGAGATAAAGACAGTTAAATAGGCAAAGCAAAAGCCATGTGCACAAGCAAAGCAAAACAAGGAATTCATTCACCACTTCCCATGGGCAGGCAGATGTTCAGCCATCTCCAGGAAAGCTGGGCTCCATCATGCGTAATGGTTATTTGGGAAGACAAAACATGGTAACTCTGGGTGTCCCGTCCCCCCCCTTCCTCCTCCTTCCCCCAGCTTTTATTGCTGAGCATGATGTCACACAGTATGGGATATCCCTGGGGTCATTGGGGTCAGCTGTCCCGGCTGTGTCCCCTCCCAACTCCTTGTGCACCTCCAGCCTCCTCGCTGGTGGGGTGGGGTGAGGAGCAGAAAAGGCCCTGACTTTGTGTGAGCAGGGCTCGGCAAGAACGAAAACATCCCTGTGTTACCAACACTGTTTCCAGCACAAATCCACAGAATAGGCCCATACCAGCTACTGTGAAGAAAATTAACTCTATCCCAGCCAAAACCAGCAGAGGTATAAATTCTTGGTAGGTTTGAGTTAATATGTGCCTTTCATGAGAATTTCTTTTTTATTAATTCCTACTTCACCTTTATGTTAAGGAAGAAAGCCTGTTGGGTGAGGCAGCTGCCATTTTAAGAGGCAGAGCTGAGATGCACTTAGTGATGTGATTTTCCTTTTTTATTTTTCTGTTGTCAACAAAGATAGCCTAACATCAACAGAGTTATTCTTTGGGGGGGAGGAAGATGGTAGGTCTTTGTTAACAGAGAAGCATGAGAAGACCTTGCGTGTAAGTTTCAAAAATAAGCACCTTAAAATCAGTGAAATTAAATTGGATTTGAAAGTAAAAAGCTTTAAAACTGTCAGAATAGGTAACAAGATTTTTTTTGGCATATGAGCTTTAACCATTTTTCATTAGAGAGACTATGTCTTTTTATTACAAACCAGTTTTTTTGTTCTGGGTTACCATGAAAACATTCTATTCACATAGTTGCTACCTATATGTGGTTATGCAAAGTCACAAAATTCACTTGTCAGTAAAGCAAGACCTTTGCTTTCTTTTTCCTCCAGGAAAACCAAAGCAATACAGCTTTTGGAAAAAATCTTTCAGTTGTGTTCAGTGTACAATTGTTGTTTGTAAAAAAGTAGAATTAATTCAGCTGGAAACATATGTAGTCATATATCTTAAAACACATTATGGGGAAAATAAGATGTTATTTCCTTTCTTGCTTTCAGGCTCCACACATGGATCCCTTGTTACCCTGTCTTTTTCCCCGACACTTTGGTAGGACCTGGGATTCTAAAACAAAGCAAAACAACCCCCCTAAAAAATACCAAACAAAAAACCCAAAACCCACATAATGGAGAATTTGGCTTGGAGTCAACTTGGTAGAAAAAGCTTCACTGACTTTATAACAATATCCTAAATTTTGGTCTTGTTCATTTCCTAGGTTTTCACAGGCTTAAATATGTAGAACAATTAAAGACTTCAAGATTTAAGTGATACTTGTTTCAAGATTTTAAAGGGCAGTGGGTTGAGTTCTGTGGAATTAGGCATATATTGTTTTTTACTTTCTTAGTTACAGGAGCCATACTGAGAATCTCTATTAACTGCTTATATCTAGACTCCCTTTGCAATCATAATTATTGTCCTATATTGTGCAATGTCATCATGTATACACGAGCTTGCCTAGAACTTTCTCAGAAAGTGTAATGAAGATAAAATACTGTAGTCATGAAGTGAGAAATGTACTTGCTTCAGTGCTACCACTATTCAGATAGCCTCATTGCAGAAAAATTACTGTCCTACCTATCCTTTCATGTGTCTTATTGACATTTCAGATCATCTGCAAACCTTAGTGAGTAGGCTGAGTAGCCTATGAAATTTCCCAGCTCTGTTTTACATGCTCAGTTTAGGTTATTTTTTGTGTCTGGTTGTGTTTTTTTTTTTTTTCCTTGAAAAAGATCATCTCTACTTGTTCTCTGCTAACTGTGCAGGTATTTGGTATACCCAGTGATATTGTCACTGCTGAAAATCTCTCTCTGGATATTTGAAAGAAAAGATGCAACAAAACCAGCAGAAAACTGTCTTGTTTCCATCCTTTTTAGTTACCAGTAAGGAGATAATTGTAAGGGCGGCATGCTGGACTAGACCTTCAGCACGACTCGCCTGCGTGTATCTTTCCTTCATGTGTTTTGTAGTAGCTTTGCTGACAGTGAATTATCGTCTAGTCTGCTTTTCTTCTATTTAATTAAGAAAATTTGACATAATATGTGGAAGAATGAAAATAGTTTGTAAAGTCCCATGTCCTGTCTAAAAATCTGATTTTCTTCCCTATGCTTCCTTTAGTTCTTGGCTTTGTTGTCAGATAGTACAGGAGTTAAGGGGCAACTACCACATCCTCACAAGAGTATCACTTAGCCTATAAAACTGAGAATTTCCATCTTGAGATCTTGGTGTAGGTTAACACTCTTTTACAGGAAAGTCATTTACCATGTTGTTAAAAATCAAGAGAGTATTTTTCTGAGCAAGACTAGACAGAAAAACAGTCAAAGGTTTTCCTCAATTGGAGTGAGATGGGCTGTCCCATGTAACTGGCACAAATCCAAGTTTGAAATTCTTTGGTAACAAATGAGCCTTGGTCTGCTAAAATGGAAAGCTGCTGATGGAATGGAAAGATTATTTCAGGAAAGTCAGGCTGAAGAGATTCTGCTGTTACCAGCTTAGATTTCATTTTGTGCTCAAAGCTATATGGGCCCAACTTTCTTCTCCATTTAGAGTTCATCCAAAGCAATGTAATGTTTCTATTGGTACACTGAAGCTGTAAAGTCGATTCAGTTAATAAAATGGACTGCAGAGATGTTTCCATGTCAAAAATAATGCTTCTAGTTTACATAACTAGTTCTAGTTTATATGTTTTTATGTAACTAGTTCTTTTTATAAAAGCACTTAACTGACAGAATCTGCCTTGATAATACTAGCAATTGTTCCCATTTTAGAGGGGAGTACAGAACTTCTCTGCAAATTAAAGAATTGATTCTGTGTTAACTGGTAAAAACGTTGACTTTGAAAGTACAAGATGAATGCCCACATCCATATGTTTCAACTACTCAAAAGAAGCCCGAGATCATAAAAACGACATTGACGCTCTGTTGTCCCATTCATTTTTCTCTGCATCATTGACTGAACTATAAAAGTACTTTCTGAGAAGCTTAGCAGCGATGTGAACTAAAAGCCTTACTACAGTCTGAATGATTGAGGTGTGCCAATGGTAAGGCAGGGGTGTTCATAAAGCACTTTGAAGATAGTACTATCTGTAGCAAGTGTTGTTAGTGATTTGATCCTAGAGCCTTGCTAATATCAGCCTTGGCAAAAAAAGAGTTAGCATTAACAATCTTCACAGTATTTGGATATTGCTAGGTAGGAATCTAGAAATAGACTTTGTGGGCTAAAATTGGTAGATAAAGGGGTGACCCGATTTGGAAGGCTGCTGATCCAGTGCAAGAAAGAAGCCAAATCCAAAACCTGAAATATGAAACCTTTGAAATTTGGGTGTGTGGGGGAGAGGGCAATGTGTGTGCACCAGAGTGAAGCCTTCTGTCCTGCTGCAATTCCGAGTGGCTTGCAGGTACCGCTCCGAGCTTTTAGGGCTACATAGCTTATTGCGTATTCTAGTGTTTGAGACCCAAATCTTACCAGAATAAGCTGTGAGAATCAGATGCTGCCAAACCTAAACTTTTGCCTTAAGAGACTCAGCTCTGCAGTTGATCCCTCCTTGAACGATTAATTTTTTTTAATACACGCTCTCTGAACCTTGATACTGTGTTGAATTTGATGACTTCTTAATCTTGATTGTTAACTGAAATCTCTGTAACAGACTTAATTATCCAGATATAATAGATACTGAGAGGTTAATAATAAACTCAGAAATCTGCTGCTTAACCAACTGTCTTGTTAATTATGTTAACAACACATTGGCAATTGCTTTGATTTAAAGGCTCTGGGTGTGGTTTGCTTTTCGGTTCCAGTTCACTGTCCACACAGCTTCATTTCAGCTGTGCTTTCTGCCTTTCCAAGCACGCAAAGGAGCACACAAGTTCACCTAAGGAGGCTGCTCTGAACCACAGGACAAACACACTGCATGGGAGCATCCCTGTATACTCTAATACTCAAAGCCAAGTGCCCCTTTTTAACTGGCAGGGCACTCTCTAATGCAGCTAACTGCTGCCTGATTTTGAGTAAACTGCTTCTCATAATAGGAAGGGCTGTTTCTTTTCATCCCTTAAAGTGCAATACAAAGGCCAAATCTCCACCCATTCTGAACACAGCATTCCTTTCGACCTACCTTATAAAAAGGTAAGGTGGCACTGGAGGCAGACCAGAACGCTCCTTCAGCCTCCTTGAAGACATCTCCTGACTAGCTGGAAGGATGAAGCTCCTGGAACTTTGTGGCTTTTTGTTTATCTTTTTTTTGTGCTTCAGTGCCTTTGCTGCAGAAGGTACAGTACATTCTTCTAACACAACTATCTCCTTTCTTCTATTATTCTTTCCTTTTGCGATATAAAATGCTTATTCTCTATGTTGATCTTAATTAAACAGACCTTGACAACTGGAAAGGAGAGAATGAATTCAGGAAAGGACTTAGACTGCAGAATGTGGTTGCATATCAATAATTTGCTTTGTACAGTAGTGTTCCTCTCTGTTACTGCCTGTTGCATGATTAATTTTTACCTTAATCTGTTTTCTGAAACCCATACCTCTGAAAAAAATTTCTGTTATATTTTTCCAGTAGATAACCATCTGCCAATGTAAAAATAATATATTTTCTGAATAGTGAGAAACGCAGTAACGGAAAAAGTTTCTACCCTTATGGAACAAGGGAATATGAAACAGAACAGTCAGTCAGGTCACCAGAACTGAAGTAAGAAGTTCTTTACAGAGTAGTGAAACAGGTGAGAGTAGCTCTTCTGACCTTCAATTAGTCTTGACTTTTTTTTTTTAACCACTAATATTCCACACTTTAATTGTTGCATTACATTGTGGCACCCAGTTACCATTTTGCAGTATTCTAAAGCACGCAAATTCACATAGCAGTTTAAATCTTAAAAACAGAGTTTTTTTCTGTCTGTCTATAGCCACATCCCTGGAGATGTCACTCAGGGTTTGCAGGGAGACTGTTTGGTAGGATTTTTAAATTGAAAGGTGTAACTTTTAGACTTACCTGTTCAGATTTTATGTTTGATATTGTACATCTTGGAGACCTATCATGATTGTTTCATAGTGTTTATTTTACAGAAGATGTAGAGAATGAATATGAGACAAGGAAAAATAAATAAGCTAAATGTTCAAAGGTCAGGAGCAGCAGATTTGCCATGCTTCATATTTTCTAGAAACCTCATAGAAATCACTTTATGTGTAAATATGAATGTGGAGAAACATGTGAAAAGTGTCTTTCAAACTGGTCAAGTCAGCTGCCCAGTTTTCTCATTTACCGGAGTCTGTTCTGAGTGGTAGAGCTGTTTGCCAGAGATGTGGTACCTGAAGTTCTTCTGCTCCCTTTGCATTTTCTACTTCTGTTTATTTGGGCTTCCCAGGCCCCTTCAAGGGAAACTTAAGGAACAGTGCAAAGGAAGTTGGAGAATTTCTACATGTGTCTTCAGGAGCATAGCAGAAGCCTGTCCAGGAAGGACAGGAGCTAGCGGTACCCAATAAAACCCAAATGAGTGCATGCAGGATCCTGTAATAATGTTAGCTTTTTGTTAATGTGCATCCTAGGGGTTTGATGCTTCACTGAGTCAGAATGTGGGGAGGAAGTGTACAAAGAACATTGTTCCTTATCCATAAACATGCTGAGGGGAAAGTAGAAGTGCCTGGGTGTGCAAGATGCATGTCCTTTGTATGTAAAACCTGTTTCATCAGAATGAAATTATGATGATGACACCCCAAACCTCTTGCATGCTAGAGCAGCCACCATCACCATCTTTGGCTCTAGAACTGTGCCACAGGGATTTCCAGAAACATTAAGCATACGTGAGATTTTGTTGATCAGAAATCACCTACCTCTGTCCTTTCTCCACGTCTGCTCCAGAGTCAACCTTTCTTCTCCCTTTAACGTGTCTAGCACATAATGTGTCAAGTGCAACCAACAGCTTACTTATTAAGGTCTGGTAGGGAGGGAATAATTAAATGGCATTGCCATCCAAAGCAATTTATTCTACTCTCCTATGCATATGGACACAGAGATACTCTTTTTTTTTCCCTCTTGGTAATCTTTTATGTTTTCATTAAGTGATGTAACTATAAAAAAAGTGCAGAGTCTCTTTCCTAGGTTAAAAACACTGGAATTTGCTGCTTGTGTTGCCTGCCAACGTGCGACATTTCAAAGGGTAGAAAAATCTTCATGATGTATCTGACATATCTACTAGTAATGATGGAAAAGAACAAATTCCTGTTCCATGCTAAGGGCAAAGCTACGCACAGATGTAAAAATCACTCATGATGATCCTTTGTTTCACAGATATTTCTGTTCAAGGATTTCAGTGGTAAATACAGTGATCAAAATGTCTGTGGACTCTAACCCATTTAGTGTATATGTACAGCTATTTGCATTATCTGTCTACACTGGTAATGTGTTCTTTTTCACCCTTAGGTCGGAAGGGTAGAAAAATCTGCTGCTCAAAAGTACCCAAACTCAACAAAAAAGCACATAAAGGTAATAAGATTTACGGTTTCGTTACATTAATTAAGGTAATCATTATAGATAAATCACAGCACTTAGAGGTTTTTCCATTGGCAAACTTTGCAGAATTTTCCATGCAGGTGAGTATTATCTTCATGGTAACACTGAGAAATTGTTCTCTTTTCACAATCAACTGACTGAGTGGATAGGGAAGACATAAGAGCAGAAGAGAATCAATTTAATGCTCTCAGTGTAAAATAATCAAGAGAAATATGATCTAGTCTGATCAAAGCATAAAATGTTCAGTTCATGTCAGTTTCTGTTTCATAGAAGGTCTTACTCTTGTTTTGAGGGCAGGAAGAAGAGTATCATAGCATAGTTCCTCATTAAAAAGAGCAGAGTCTGCAAAAGTTAAGTTTTACAATGGCTTTACCTTGCTGTATTCTGTCACCATCTATCTGTGGCTGTATCCATCTCAATGTTTTGAGAGATCAACCAAAGTGTGATTCTGTAAATTCCTAAAAACCCAATTTTTGAACACACAACCCTACCAGGCACAAGAATTACCTGAGATGGAATTTGTCCTAAATATAGATGTCTAAAGACCACACAAGTAAAAGTGTACTTGCATTTAAGTACTTGGAAGCCTTTTCTAGCCAAATCCATTCCCTGCCTAGAGCGAGTGGAATGGGAGGGCGACCCTGTAGTCTTTTGAGACCGTTTAGTCTAAGGGGAAATACAGAAAAGCCATAGCCTTCAAAGTAAGGGTAAAGCATTTTGTTGCTTTTTAAAATAGTCACATTCAAGATGCGAGTTTCAAACGGTACAATTGTCCTTTCAGAAAACCAATCTTAAGTGTGTTTTTCTTTCCTTGTTTTCTGACTGGCTGGTACGTCACTGTGAACAGGTAGTCAGATGCAAATACTTCTAGCTACAAGTTCAGTATTCCCTGCCTGTGTACCTTTTTGTTTACTTAAAACACCCTGGGTACCTGCACAAGGCTGCAACCAGCTTCATTTGCTTGGCTCTGGAACAAGGTAACGCAAGGAGGGAGTAAGTCAGCTGGGACTTAACTTAGCTTCTTGTTCAGATGTGCAATGGGAGAATTAAATCTAATTTTCCAGTTCTAGTTAGAGCTACTTTTGATAGCAAAAGAAAGATTTCCTGCAGAAAGAGTCAGTGTTTTCTAAAGCAATTATTGGAGTTTCTGCCATCCTATCAGTGCTTTCACTGTATAAATATGACAATTTTATCTCTTGGCAATCTTGTCCACTTTCATATATCCTTACTATAGTGATTCAGCACTATCACTAGTCCAAAAATACTCAGTTTGCTTCATGTGTCCATAGTATCCCTGGTTTCAGTGAGACCCCGGTAAAAAAAGCTAAACCATGAACAACTCTAGGATAAAATGATTAGGTATACTTTTAGAATAACAACATCTTAAATCTTGAAGTTTCTAAATTCATTGAAATAGCTAGCTGACAACTTTCATTAAACTCTAAAGATAACAGAATGTGATCTAAAATAGTCTATTTCCTATTTACTTATTTACCCTCTTCTAATCTTTTAATCATAAAATTACTAATTTGAAGCTCCCAGCAAATTCATTCTAACTGATAAAATACCTTAAATGCTTTATTTGTTTTTGTATTTAGGTAACCTAGGTGGAAATCCTTGTGTTTCTCTGCAGTTTTCCTTTAGCTGGTGCCTTTCCTTCCTTTCCAGTCTCCCAGTGCTGAATCATGGGATTTGTTTTATAGTTTATAGGCAGAGTCCCATTGGTATTAGGAGCAGTGAACACACTGCAGAGTTATGCCCATGGGTCAGGGATTTGGAGCTCCTTTCTTATTTGATTAGCAGGTGTAGTAGCAACTGAAGAAATGATCCACAGCAACAATAGTGGGTCCCCAGCCCATCCAGAAGGATTGGGGAATACAATGCTGAATGCAAAGATGTGGCTCTTGTCGTGCTTGGCCTGTGACAGATCATGTGTCCTACCTGGCTGAACCTATAACCTTTCCAAAGTACTGAGATTTCATTTCATGCGATGAGCATAGCTATTACTTTTCAATCTGAGGTACCTTCTGCTATCTGACAAAATAGCAGGCGTTTCAGGCTTTTTTCCATGCAACAGGCATGAAATCTCTCTGATAAAAAGTGCTTCCAAAGAGAATATTCCTTTGAAAGCAGGCTGCTGTTTCCCATGGGTAAAACACACTGATAGTGCTCATGCAGAGCAATGGAAAGTACTATGCTGAGGGGCAGACAGAAGTACGAAGCAAGCACTCCATTAAAACCTATAAATTACCACAGAGATCTCCTATCAAGGGAGCAATACTTGATGATCTTTGCTTGTCCCCTGTTGGACTCTGCCCTGGTTGTCTGAACACTCCAGCGTGCTTACTGTAACCACCTCCTGTCCCCAGCTGCAGCCAAACCTTCTTTAGGTCAGGGACTACTGTTTATTTGCTTTTGTAGAGGGCACACCTGTCTGCTCTACTTGACTGCTTGTTTCTGTTACAAATCTGTTTTATATGAAAATGCTTGATTTGAATCCATTTTGACTCTTACCAAGAGGCAGATCTAAAAACTTAGGCCTAATGCAGCAACGACCCAAAGGTAAGCACAGTGTTTTGTTTCATATGCAGTTCTGGACTGGAATTGTACCATGTTGGCTTTGTTTTGTGTTGTGGTTATGAGATTTCTGGGTGACTTGTGCTTCCGTGTTGCCATCTTTTCTAGGAGAATGTTACTTGCTTTATACAGCCTGCTGGCAAAGCACACTGTTTTTCAGTGTTACTCTGCACTATTCTTTGTGCTGGGCATGTGCCTTGGGGAAGCCCTAAAGCCACTCAGAGGCTAACTCAGTGTCGCTTAAGGAGTGGGATAATTTAACCATACTGGCTACTTCTTTTGAAGCAAAACCACTGATTTCCTACAACATTGTTCTTCCATCAGAAATAATTACTGTCCCAGAAAGGAAATGTTTCAAGCCAATGTCAGCCTGTAGCTTCTGTCCAGGAAAGATGGTGAATGTGGTGATAGTAAGGGGAAGATACTGTGCAGTGTGTTCGTGGTGGGACACGAGCTCTGGAGAGACAGTAGTACTGCCCCTGTGTCTGTGGAGATCTTCATCTGACTGTGGAAACTTCCAGCAGCAGCAATCATCCTTTCAGTGGTGGTACACCCTCAGTACAGGGCAAAAAATGCTGGGAATGGATAAGCTCCAGAAATCTAATGGAGAGAAAAAAAATAATTGCCGTCACATCCCTTTTTATTTTCAGATCACTGATAATCTAAGCCTGCCCTTACAAACACTGCTTAGCTTCGGGTATTAAAGTCTTGTGCCATTCTCTACACTCCTGATTAAACAACAATCTCCATTTTCTCTCCTTTCCATCTTTGTTTTACAGGCACAAATTTCAGAATGACTCCAATGGAAATCAGGAAATACTGCAAGCCTTGTCCTCAGGCATCCCCTCTGATGGTTCCTGGACCCCTTCCACAGTTAAAATGAGCAGACTGAGAGCAGGGTGAAGAGCATCTGCCTGCCAGCGCATCTCACAGTGCTTTGCTTGGTTGAGGGCCCTCCTTTCACAGATACGACATGAGTGTATATTACTTTTATTTTTTGCTTGGGAAAGGCTTCAGTACTGTTCATTCGTTTGCTCAGGCTCCTTCATCTTGTTAACATTAGCCTGGCAGCTAGAGTCAGGCAAAGCTGTCTGGCTGCCACCAGACTTTCTGTCAGTTGCATATTCCTCTGCACCAACTGGGGATTTAGTTCCTCAAATAAGAGAAAGAGAAGAGCTGGTTGAACAGCTGGCTAAATCACTTTATTTTGCATTTTTGAATTGCCTAAAAGGTGGGAAAGGGCTGATGTTATTGTTTCTAGTTACCAGTATATGTGCATATTTAACCTTTTCTATGAATGGTTTATTTTATATTGACAAAAGAATTTTGTTTGTAGCTAGGCACATGATTTTACTGCAGCCTTTGCTCTCAGTGCTTGAAATCCACTTGGAAGTAGATTTCTAGCAAGTAAGAAAGGGGTCATAATTTAGAAAGGCCTGAGAAACTAGATAAGCAGGTTGTTAATATAGTGGTAAAGGACCAGATTCAAGTACAGTGGTAAGCTTTCCAGTATCTCCTCTGGGGGTTTAAATCTGACTTCAAAAGCAAGGGGGTCTGTTCTTTACCTTCCTAGAAGAATGTCATCAGGTGGTTATTAAACAGCATACTGAAAAGGTGTTAAGGATAATCAAATTAAATCTTTTCCTCCTGAAGCCAAAAGGCAGCTGTTCTTTTAAGACATCTGAGTTGTGTGATCATCTCAATAAACAAAACTTACCAGAGCATGAAATAAATGCTAAGAATACCAAAAGGCTGAATAACAGCAAAACTGAAGCATCCTCTGCTGACATCATTAGCAGTGATTGGGGTCTTCGCTCATATCTTCTGTCCTTTCCTAACTGTCCTCTGCATATGCTGCTATTTCTTTGCCTAGGGGTGAGTCTTTAAACCAGAATTACTTCGTTG
The DNA here is from genome assembly GCF_000690535.1 of Cariama cristata. Taxonomy (NCBI): domain Eukaryota; kingdom Metazoa; phylum Chordata; class Aves; order Cariamiformes; family Cariamidae; genus Cariama; species Cariama cristata. Next base: position 31,109 of record NW_009605390.1, on the reverse strand, counting down.
TTCATAAATTCAGTTTTCCTCCTAGTGAATATGAGGAGGAGTAGAAAGTTTTTCTGCTGTTGTGCAAATTGCAGATTGCAAATAGTAATTTTTCCCTCAGTACTCGTAGTACTACTGTACTCTCTTAACATAATTTTCCGTATGATAGAAATGGTCTCAGTGCCCTTCCGAATTTGGGGGAGTTGAATGGGGACAGTCAGAGGTCTGTTGTAACCCACACAAGCAAATGCAATTCCCAAGTGTCAAGTTTATGGGCCCTTACATGTGGCCATGCTCTCATTGGCAATGTTTCTGTTGTACTGAGCAATTTAACCTATTTCTGGGTCTTCTGTGTGCTTGTTATTACTTTATCTAATCTCGAAACCAATAAGAAAATAGATCTGACCCCCAGCTTCCTATTTTTGAAGAGCTGACCATGCATAGCATTTTTATATCAAGGACAAAGGAGCTGCCCGTCCTCCTCACAAGATCTCCAAGTCAGGAGGTTGGTCAAGGAGCTGTGTTTGATTGTTCTGTTTCTGATCACTGGGCCAACATATTTTATTTCTGTTTTGTCTTTTCTAGCTCACAGAAGGAATCTGTAGAATACAAATGACAAGTAAATGTAAAAAGCATTTTTGGTATGAAATGTGTTTGCAGCAGGGTTTTACTCTGTAAAATGTGGCCATGTGTGTTTCCAGCTCTGTATAAAGCATTGCTAACAGGCATGAAGATTCTGTTCTCTAATGTGAGCTTAAGCCCGTTTCTTTTATATCTGAAAGATGCTGTATGATTTCTCTCTTTGCCTCACACCCTCCAGCCAGTGTGCTCCACACTCTCCAATCCTTCTTCAGGCAAAATGTTCTCTCTGATAGCAAAAACATAAGCCCAAAGACCATTAGCACAATTACAGAAATATTCTGGGTCTCTGGACGGATCCTGGGATATCATTTAAAGCACTTCAGTATTTTTACTCATAAGTTTCCCAGACTAGCCTCAACCTAAGGTTCACGGCTATTCAAGTTAAAGATGTTACTTGTGTGAGGTTGTAGGCTTGGATGAACAAATTAAAGCAGGAATCCTCAAATTATTTCAGCATGGATTGTGACTGCTGTGCAAACATGAATTTTTGCTTTGTCTAGAGGTATCAGGATGTCGTGTGTCAGCCCTTGAAGGTGATTCTGTGAAAGAGTTTGACTTTTATGTACTAGGCCATTTTCCCCATGTGGTAGAACAGAGCTACCATCTGATTATGGCTTCTCTTACAGGCATCTGTTCTTCCTTTAGTTTTCCTTTCGCTTCTACATATATTTGTTTGGCACTACCTGAGGAGAAATATATTTGTTCGGTGGCTTTTCAAAGTACACAAGCTGTATGCTTATATAAAGTAGTAAATTTAGCTTGTCCAAGCTGACAAATGTGGGTTTTTTTATCTTGTGGTTTTTGTGTGCATTTGGCTGTCAAGCAAGAAAATCACATAGCCTTCAAGTTCCAATAAAGATGTTTCTGAAGTATCTCTATGCCTGCCAGAACAGATGTTGGATTCTGGTCTGACCTTGTCAACTAAGTGAGCCAGATGGCCCCTCACTTTTAGAGCTTAATACTACCAGCTAACACCAAATCAGTCTGTCTTATTTGGCACTATGACTGTGAATTGTCAGGAGCACAGGAGAAATGATCCCTGCTGACAGGGAGTGTTGGCATAGAGGCAGGTTTTTGGATCTCTTCTTTCAAAGTGGGCAGTAGAAGAAATGAAATTATGTATTCTTTATACAAAATATGATCCCAAAAGCTGTAATGGGGACTCCTGCTGTTGGCTTTTCAGTCCTCTAGACTGTGTGGCCCACAACTGATGCAAGGGCCTGGGTGTAGTTGAAGAATTCAGGATTTTAGCTCTGGAGAAGTTCTGTTTATCCAAAGTATGGACTACAGTGGCAACTTCTTGTGATTGTATTTGCCAAAGAAAACTAAAATCCTGCATGGACAATGTCATCTCAGATAATAAACTCAGGTGGAACATAAAAGCAGAGGGATAAATACTTCCTCTTGTAGATATACAGGATATATAAGATAACTCTTGCCAAAACTGAGTAGAAGACTCCTGATGACTTCGGTATTCATTGGATCAAGTCTCGAGAGCTGTTGCCTGATTCTATTTTGTCCGACATTGCTAACTACCTCCTCATTAATAGCTTTAGGAAAGTATTGTCAGATGGTGAACACAGATCGGATGCATATACACCTTTTATTGAAGTTTGTTCTGAGAAGAATTTGTCCAAAACTTAGCGCTGACTTTCTCCTCTTGCAGGTTGAAAGTGAGGGGAAAAGCCCGTTACACGTCAGTCTTTTTTTGCCTCAGATCAACTAGTTCTTATTAGATATGAGCAGTTGTCTGCATCACAGCTAATTTCTCTGCAGGACTTATCGAGTATTTTTTTTAATTGCTGGTGGGGAGCAAAGAGAACTCCCTAGTCCTGCATTAAATGACATGAGCAAGAGTGTTGATTCCAACCCATGTATGTCTGTGGTTCCCAGTAGCCCTTCAATATTGTAAGACTTATGGCAGCCATTGGATAACCTACATTGTTTTTGAACACACAACTGTCTCATCATGCTTTGTCTTTTGATCTTAGAGTAGGGCTATCGACACAGAAGGAATTCCTAAAAATTACTTCTCTTTTCAATGTCTCAATGGTGGGAGTCTCTGCTAGAAAAGTTCAGTGTCTAAATATGGATTTGTCCAAGTTGTCATTCAACCTTTGTGCCAACATTTGTTTGTGTGTTTCAGATGCACTGACTATGAATATCTTCAGGTGTGGGGGATTTATTTCCACATTTTCAGGCTGATGCTCCACAAGGAGGGGTGGCTAAGGCCAGAGATTTGCTGTAGGATAAGCACCTTACATTCACAATGCCATCTGGTCAGCCTCTGAAAGCATTATCAGAGAAATCAGGTCACTATGTGCCTATGAAAGATCCTAAACCGAACATGACTTGTCTGTCTTCTGCAGACTTGACAGAATCACAAAAATCTCTGTAGTTGCAAGAAGCTGTCATACCAAACCCCAGTTTCTGTCAGAGACTCAAACTGCATCCAGGATGTTAGTTCAAGAGCTGATTAGTCCCAGCTGGCAGTACAGCAGAGATACTCACGGGTGATGACTTAAATCATATATAGGAGGTATTCAAGCCCAAGCATTCAAAAGTTCAGTGCACACAAAAATGCCTGTTCAATGGATGGTTGTGGTTAACTGCCCACTAGGCACTTATACAATCTCTTATCTGTATCAATGTGCACATGCATTTGTGATAAGCCTAGTGCAGTCAAAGCAACTGATAGATGCTGGCTAATAGGATCTCCCAGTCTAAAAGCTAAATGGCAGCAGGGTTTTCCTCACCTCACAGGCAAGGTGCCACTTAGAACTTA